>NW_026920449.1:0-16733 GCF_032062105.1 Saccostrea cuccullata | reverse complement strand
GCCTTTATATTTCCTCAGCTGTAAAGTATAAATATGTTTAATTCAGAAATGGACCCAAACAAACTTGACTGTAACAGATCAACTTTTCATTCTGACAAACCATTTGGTTCAATTTTCATCATGAATTGCCACTCTTAATGATTTTCAACTTACCATCAGTTGCTCTCATAATGACTTTTTGATGGTTTTCATCAAGATGATCAACATGGTAACTTATATGTACCATTTTGATGGCCTGGTTTTCTTGATAACTTATAATTTTTTTCTAAATTTTTAATTCTAACTTATCACTTTGATGGTTTTCTTGGTTCAATACTTGTTTTGATGGGTTTTGTGGTATTAAACTTACCATTTTAATGGTTTTCATGATGTCTGGGTTTTTCTTCAGCATGACCTGATTAACAGGCAGAGCATCTAAATCCTCCATAATAGCTAGACACTTGTCCACATCCTTCAAAAACAGCAATGAAAATATCAACACTTATATCAATTCTTTAGTGTTTTTAAGGAATCACTGTCTAGTTTTGAGGGTATGCCAGGGCATCAACAATAGTGGGAAACATGGGATAATTTGCATAACGGGCGAAGCCCGTTATGCTAAAATTATCCCATGTTTCCCACTATTGTTGATGTCCCTGGCATACCCTCAAAACTAGACAGTGATTCCTTATATTTCCATTTTTACTTGAAATAACCATCTTAAAATAAATCGAAATACCGTCTAATTGAGTAGATTTGAAATGCACAAGGCCCCATGACGTCAAATTTTACTATAAAAAATAGTGCCAAAAACACGAAACAAATTTATTGACTATTAATATTTACCGTAGTCAAATATCAACATTTATAAAATAAACAACAAAAGAATTTTAAATGATGATCAAAGAAATCTTGTTGACTTTAATTATATATGTGACCTAGATTTAGGTTGTCGGAAGCACGAACATATATCAGCACTATGTCACTTCTCCGCCGCCATATTGAATGCAATTTTGCATGCAGTTGATGAAACGGGAGCTGGTCAGTATGGTCAGGAAACTGATTTGTATGGATGTTATAATAACAGAAGAAGTTGAGTTGCTTAAAGTCGGATGGTAATGACTAAGGGACGATGTCTGCATCAGATGATGGAGTACGTGCAGATCCATGTGGCAATGTCAATTTCTCCACGTGGCTGTTACGGAAGTGGAGTTCTCGGACTCGCAAGGCCTCGGTGATAGTGGACAGCGTTGCGCTAGTGACTTGCTTTCGAGCCGAAGATAATTCATTATTTATTTTGTTTGTTAAAAAGATATATCATATCAAATTAATTAGTAAACAATTAAACAAAACATCTATTTTTTCTTGAGTATATTTATACGCCAGTGATATACATGCAGGTTGACACCTGACCTTTCAGTAATAGAGAAATATACATACCACAGGGTATTATCATGAAATTAACAAGATACACTTTTGTAGTGTTTATCATAGAGAAAACAATTGGAAATGGAAATATTAACTGGTCAGGGCCTTTCTACATCAGCAGGATAAAATGCTAATTAGAAATGCATTGAAAAATTAATCAGCTTTTAAAAAACAATCTTGCCATCTTCACTGAACAGTCCGAAAAACTGTTTATGTTCTGTCTGCTTCCATCTGACCTGATTTTTTTTAATATACCGGTATATATTGTAGTGAAATTCCTTTGATCAAGTTAATAATTACATAATCAGGGTTTAAATTAGTTTTGTCAATCAAAAGTTATCTCCTATGTCCAGGCATTGTTTCAAACGTTTAGAAGATCAGGATCTGACTCAGCAGATCTTGGGGAAGTATATAAGCGGGCTCATTCAAGTCCCGGTGGTCAGCTATTGAGAGGCCGTAGAAGAGGAAGGACGCATTACGGACAAGGTAAGGTATTTGTGTTAGCTCATTTGCGGTGTCTCAAAGTTCTGCAGACGGACCATTTGAGCTACATAAATCCTTACGGGTTAATTTAATAGTAAAACTATATTATAAACGGGTGTTTGAAACCCGGTGTTCGAAACTATAGGTCTGGGAGCTAGTGCTCAAACATAGTGTCAGACCAGGGGCTTAGAACGTAGACTAGGAGATAACAATAAGGAAAATTATAATTATATAGAAGATCAGTTTAAATCACTGTGTTGTTGATTAATATTGATTTTGTTTGTTCTTATATTTAACCCAATCAGCTAAATACGTCAAGTAACGTAAAGGAAAATTCTTTATCTATACTTCATCCGTGGTCGAACCCACAAAACACATTACAAACTTTTGGTGGCAGCGGTGGGATAAATTGATCTAAAACCCACTTGTGATTTTTTTTATATTAATTAAAGAACGATTATTTGTTTAACAACTTTGTCTGAGAAACATTAGGTTTAGGTCTTAAACCATGGATGACGTTGATAAAGAAATTAGTTATCTTGAAGAGAAGATTAAAGAGTTCTCAAATGAGAGTATGCGTTTGAGAGAAAAAGAGAGACAGAAAGCCTCAACACCAATAACAAATAGAGATTCTGGCATTGGTGCCTCGGAACAAGTGAGTTCTGAACCAAGACAAGACTTTGGAGGAGCTAAACCTAAAGTAAAGCTTGAGGCTGAGGCAGAAACTGATTTTGACTACATCAGTGACAGAACACGTAGACCAGCTTCAGACCATGCGCTATATTTTGAAACACCTAGAAATGTTCCAAGCAATGTTACAACACGCAGGTTTAGAGACAATAGATTTGAAGCACATGATGTTCGGGACCGCTTAGGAAAAGATGAAAAACCCAGTAAGCTGAAACCTGCAACTTATGATGGAACGACGTCGTGGTTGGACTATAAGTCGCATTTCAATACATGTGCTTGCTTGAACCATTGGTCTGAAGAAGAGAAAGGGATGTATCTGGCCGTGTCCTTAAGAGGTCTAGCCCAAGGTGTGCTTGGAAACCTCCCAGAATATCTGCAAATGGATTTTAAAGAGTTGTCCAAGTCCTTGGAAGAACGTTTTTCCCCAGCTAATCAGACGGAACTGTATAGGGCGCAACTTAGGGAGAGACGACAAAAAGCGTCAGAAACAATACCGCAGCTAGGCCAAGATATTAGACGACTCACACGCCTGGCATATCCAACAGCTCCAGGGGATGTGTGTGAAACATTGGCGAAGGAATATTTTATCGATGCTCTTGTAAGTTTCGATATGCGTTTGAGAATTAAACAGTCAAGACCCCAGAATCTGAATGATGCCATTCGACACGCGGTTGAGCTCAATGCATTTGTTGGGGCAGAACGCAGAAGAAATGAAGATAGTGGTTTTGTTCGAGAAGCAGGAGCAGACAATACTGACCATGAGACTAAAAGTGGTAGTCTAGAGGATTCTATTAAGTCTATCAAGGAAATGCTGCTGAGTCTACAAACAGATGTGAATAAGATGAAAACTGAGCAACAGAAGTCTCGTACTTACCAAAATACTTACAACACGTCTCGGAAGTTTGATGAGAAAAAGCAGACAGCAGGTACTTTCAAAAAGTGTTTCAAGTGCGGTAAGCCTGGACACTTCAAGAAGGATTGTAGATCCAAGAGTCCAAATAACAGTAAGACTTATGATGAGCCAAGACCATTTGACTCCTATGGCAAAAGAAAGTCTTTCAAAAATACAGAGACCGGTAAAGAGAAGTCTGGACAATTTAAAATGGCTACTCAAAATAAAGGAAAGTCAGAAGAGAAACTTAAGGGTTCCATTGGAATCCACAAAAAGTCTAATGAACCAGGCATGTATATTCGTGGAACCATCAATGATGTGTCTGCCATGATATTAGTTGACACTGGTGCCACAGTTACACTTATTTCACGTAAGGTGTTCGATGCAATCCGCTTGAAGCATGACGTGGAACTGAATGAGACGAGTCAGAAGATTTTATCAGCTTCAGGCACTCCTCTTAATGTTTATGGAAAAACAGTTGTGAGGCTTAAATTCGGCAAGAAAATTATATTTCAAACAGTAATAGTTGCCGACATGACTATTGATGCTGTTTTAGGCTTAGACTGCTTGAAAGCTAATAGAGGCGTCATAGATTTATGCAATAAAAGTCTGAAACTAGGGGACGAGTCCCATTCCTTAGAGTTTGAAGGAAAAATTGGATGCTTTAGGATAGTCGCCTCAGGAACAATGACATTGCCATCAAAAACTGAAGTGGTGACAATAGGAAAAGTAATTGTGCCAGACAATGAGGAGTTTAATTTAGACGTTGGGGTAGTTGAACCATCAACAACTTTTCTTAATTCTGACAGAGGACTGGTCGGACGAACTTTGGTGAAAGGAGGTTCAAACGTCCCAGTAAGGCTGTTTAATCCTTCGGAAAGTAATGTTACAATACATTCGGGAACGACAGTTGGAGAGCTTTCGCCAATAGAGGACGTAATTGAGGGCGAATTAGGAGAATCAGAATCCTCTGATAATTTGTCTGAACATCTAAAATCATTATTCACGAAGACAAGCTCAAACCTGAGTAAGAAACAAGCAAAGGTTGTAAAGTCATTATTAATAAAGTATTCCCATTTATTTACCAAGTCTGACAAAGATGTAGGAAGGACAGGTCTGACAAAACATACTATTAATACAGGTGACAATAGACCTATCAAAGAAGTGCCAAGAAGACTGCCTGAGCACATGAATGCTGAAGTAGACAAACACGTACAAGATATGTTGGAAAATAATATCATAGAGCCTTCCAATAGTCCTTGGGCCTCTAGGGTTGTTTTAGTCAAGAAAAAGGATGGTTCCACTAGGTTCTGCGTGGACTATCGACGACTAAACGCTATCACAGAAAAAGATGCTTATCCAATACCACGCATCGATGAAACCCTAGACCAACTTTCAGGGTGCAAATGGTTTTCAACTCTCGACCTACACTCTGGGTATTGGCAGATTGAAATGGACCCAAAGGATAAGCCCAAAACAGCGTTCGTAACTCGTAATGGCCTATATCATTTTAACGTAATGCCATTCGGGTTATGTAACGCTCCTGCCACGTTTGAGAGGCTGATGGAGACCACACTAAGAGGCTTGCAGTGGGACATATGTCTAATTTACCTTGACGATATAATAGTATATGCTAAGACTTTTGAAGAAATGAACAGGAATTTGTCAAGGGTGTTCGAGAAACTCGCCGCTGCAGGTCTAAAGCTCAAGGCTAAGAAATGCACATTGTTTGCGCGAAAGGTTGAATACCTCGGACATGTAGTGTCTGAGCAAGGAATATCAACTGACCTGAAAAAGACAGAAGTCATTCGGAAATGGCCTTGTCCGAACAATGTGACTGAACTAAGATCTTTTCTTGGATTCTGTAGTTACTACAGGAAGTTTGTGCCAAATTTTGCTGTATTAGCTAAACCACTCCATGTGCTGACACAGAAAGGCAAAGGATTCTTATGGTCTGAGGAATGTCAGGAAGCGTTTGAGGTTTTGCGTGAAAAACTAATAAAAGCACCCATGCTTTCACACCCTGATTTTTCCAAACCATTTATACTTGATACAGATGCCAGTGATGTGGCTGTAGGAGCTATTTTGTCCCAAGTACATGACGGAGAAGAGAGGGTTATAAGCTATGCAAGTCGATGCTTGACAAAGGCTGAACGTAAATATTGTGTGACACGTAAAGAGCTATTGGCCATAGTGAACTTTGTCAAGTACTTCAGATATTATCTGTACGGGAAGCCTTTTCTTGTCAGAACAGATCATAGCTCATTAAGATGGCTTTTGAATAAGAAAGATGCAGAAGGTCAGCTAGCAAGGTGGATAGAAACGCTATCTACATATGAGATTGAAGTACAACATAGGCCAGGAAGATTACATAAAAACGCTGATGCACTCAGTAGAATACCATGTAAACAGTGTGGGAACGATTCTTGTTCAAGCAAGATGGCGAAAACAAGAAATGGAGCTCAACTCCGAACTGTATTTGAGGAAAAAGACACTAGCAATATGACATTGTTGGAAATACAAGAACAGGACAAAGATATCTCTCTTGTCAAGTCATGGCTTGAGAACAACAGGAGACCTGTGTTTGAAGACATAAGAAGTAAAGGTTACTTTCTTCGATCACTTTGGAGCCAGTGGCACAGGCTAACTCTAATGAACGGTATACTGTGTAGGCGCTGGACGGTGCTGGAAACAAATGAAGATATGCTACAACAAGTTATACCTCTGTTTGAGAGGCGCAATATTCTAAGACATTGTCATGATGAGAGAACGTCTGGACACCTAGGAGTTTACAAAACGTTAGCTCGAGTTCGCCAAAGATATTATTGGCCGGGCTTGCAACAAGATGTAAGGCAATATGTTACAGGCTGTGATGCCTGTACTATGCGGAAAAATCCTAATAAGAAGAAGGTATCACCTATGGAAATTGTACCCTCTGGCATGCCTATGGACCGCATTGCAACTGATATTCTTGGTGAGTTGCCCATGACAGAGAATGGGAACAGATATATTTTGGTAATTTCTGATTACTTCTCAAAATGGACAGAGGCGTTCCCAATGCCTAACATGGAGGCTAAAACCGTAGCAAAATTGATCGTAGAAGAAGTAGTTGCACAAGATTCGGGACACCCAGAATAATTCATTCAGATCAGGGTAGACAATACGAAAGTGAGCTCTTTACTGAGATGTGCAGGCTTCTGAACATACAAAAGACAAGAACCACTCCCTACCATCCACAGTCAGATGGGATGGTAGAGAGGTTCAATCGAACCCTGACTGCCATGCTAAGTGCATACGTGCAAGAAAATCAAAGAGATTGGGACACGCATATTCCCTATGTCATGATGGCATACCGATCTGCCGAACATAAGTCCACGGGGTTCACACCCAACATGCTTATGCTCGGTAGGGAAACATCACTTCCAGTAGACTTGATGTATGAGATGCCTGAGACTATGAAAGAGGACAGTCCTAACCATTGGGCTTGGACTCTTCGAGAGAAATTAGAAAGAGCACACAGTTTCGTGCGCGAGAATTTAGAAACTGCGATGAACAGACAGAAAAGGTACCATGATATGAAATTGTCATGGGAGAAGTTTAAGCCTGGAGATAAAGTTTTTGTATTCTTTCCTCAGAAAAAGATCGGCTGTTCTCCAAAACTTACTTCGTTTTGGCGCGGACCATATGAAGTGCTGGAGCAGTGGTCTGATGTGCTATATGCAGTTTCATGTGGCAGAAAAGGAGAAAAACAAATTATCCACTGCGACAGAATGCGGAAAAAGAGGTCTCAAACTCTAAGTTTTGAAGATGCAATAATTGAAGATGAGTTTGAATCAAATGATTTAGAATCAGAAGATACAGATCTAGTTGAACATCATGATATTGATGTTGTGGAAGAGTTAAATCCAGATGCTAGACAAAAACGTGTTAGAAAACAACCAAAATGGTTGCAAGATTATGAGACAGATCTTAGTTAGATTGAAAGTTTATTTGAAAATAAATATTTTCGATGAAAATAAGCCAAGATTTTTTTTTATTTGTAGAAAATGCCGAACACCAAGTTCACGAAAGCCAAGTCAAGCAGCAAGCGTCTCTTGTGTGTTGGTGAAGTTCTGGATAATAGATGGCGGGAACATCTGGTGAGAGGCAATGGAGGAAGGTTCCCATGTAAGACCTGTGGCAAACTCTTTAAGAAGAGCTCTTACCTACAACGCCATGAGAGAAAATTTCATAATAAAGATGAAGTCCCGATCGAGAAGGAAAGCGAAGTAGACAAGGAGTGGCTAGAACAAGATCCTGGTGATTTGATCGGAGAGATTTCCAATGATAGTAGCTCTGGCCACAGTAGTAGCGACAGTGGTGAAGATGAAGAAAAGGAGCAGGAAATATCATCAGGAGAAAATGGACAGAATCCTGTATCACAGGTTGACCAGACAAACAAGAAAAGTGGGGAAGAAAACAATAACAGTCTTTTGGAGGAAGGTAGAACAGTGAGGAAAGCCACAGCCCCCTTGCCTGTATTCGCTCCGAAGAGAAAGACGCCTGAACGCATGCCTGAGAAGGACATGTCAGTGAACCGATTCAGGTTTAAGTCACATCAATCCACAAGCACACAAACTGACTTTGAAGAAAAGTCACGAAACCTTGTGAAGAAAAGGAAGTTTCACAAGATAACATCTACCTACGTCAAGGATGACAAGAAGGTGGAGGAGATCATCGAAGAGGAAGAATTCTTTTATGGTTAGTGATGAGTGACTTATTGAAAAAAAAAGAAGAAAGAGAGAAAGTGGCAAATAGCACTTTTAAGAACACTTAATGATAAGACATGGTGATAATACATGTATATAAATGTTTTGGTGCGTTTATTTTGAGCGTAACCTGTTATCTAGTGTGACAAAATAAATAAAAAAAAAAAAGTTTATGATCAGGAATCTTATTTATCTATATGCGGGACGCATATGTTTCGGAGGCATGGGTAATTGTAGTGAAATTCCTTTGATCAAGTTAATAATTACATAATCAGGGTTTAAATTAGTTTTGTCAATCAAAAGTTATCTCCTATGTCCAGGCATTGTTTCAAACGTTTAGAAGATCAGGATCTGACTCAGCAGATCTTGGGGAAGTATATAAGCGGGCTCATTCAAGTCCCGGTGGTCAGCTATTGAGAGGCCGTAGAAGAGGAAGGACGCATTACGGACAAGGTAAGGTATTTGTGTTAGCTCATTTGCGGTGTCTCAAAGTTCTGCAGACGGACCATTTGAGCTACATAAATCCTTACGGGTTAATTTAATAGTAAAACTATATTATAAACGGGTGTTTGAAACCCGGTGTTCGAAACTATAGGTCTGGGAGCTAGTGCTCAAACATAGTGTCAGACCAGGGGCTTAGAACGTAGACTAGGAGATAACAATAAGGAAAATTATAATTATATAGAAGATCAGTTTAAATCACTGTGTTGTTGATTAATATTGATTTTGTTTGTTCTTATATTTAACCCAATCAGCTAAATACGTCAAGTAACGTAAAGGAAAATTCTTTATCTATACTTCATCCGTGGTCGAACCCACAAAACACATTACAATATATTATTATCAGCATGATTAGAGGGAAAAAAATACTCCTTCAAAATATTTCAATAATGAGTACTGTACACTTTGTACAATATTCAGGAATATTGACTGATGTTTTTAAAACCTATTATAATAAATACATGCAACAATTAAATTTGTTAAATCAGGCAGCCATGTGAAGCTATGCAAATATAGAGTTCTCCCAATTAAAACACTGATTCACAGTGTTGTATCTATAGACAAGAGGCCCATGGGCCACATCGCTCACCTGAGAATCTTTTGTCATATTGTTCTTTACCAGATTTCCCCCTTGTAATACATATTGTGGCCCCGCCCAATCCCCGGGGGTCGTGATTTGAACAATTTAGAATCTACACTACCCCACAATGCTTCCACATGAGTTTCAGCTTTTCTGGCCCAGTGGTTCTTGAGAAGAAGATTTTCAAAGATTTTTCCTAAATATTTCTATGTAAAACTTTGATTCACCATTGTGGCCCCGCCCAACCCCCGGGGGTCATGATTTGAACAATTTAGAATCTACACTACCCCACAATGCTTCCACATGAGTTCAGTTTTTCTGGCCCAGTGGTTCTTGAGAAGAAGATTTTCAAAGATTTTTCCTATATATTTCTATGTAAAACTTTGATTCCCCATTGTGGCCCCGCCCTACCCCCGGGGGTCATGATTTGAACAATTTAGAATCTACACTACCCCAGGGTGCTTCCACATAAGTTTCAGCTTTTCTGGCCCAGTAGTTCTTGAGAAGAAGATTTTCAAAGATTTTTCCTATATATTTCTATGTAAAACTTTGATTCCCCATTGTGGCCCCGCCCTACCCCCGGGGGTCATGGTTTGTACAATTTAGAATCTACACTACCCCAGGGTGCTTCCACATCAGTTTCAGCTTTTCTGGCCCAGTGGTTCTTGAGAAGAAGATTTTCAAAGATCTTTCCTATATATTTCTATGTAAAACTTTGATTCCCCATTCAGGCATTTTGGCCCCGCCCTACCCCCGGGGGTCATGATTTGAACAATTTAGAATCTACACTACCCCAGGGTGCTTCCACATCAGTTTCAGCTTTTCTGGCCAAGTGGTTCTTGAGAAGAAGGTTTTTAAAGATTTGTCCTATATATTTCTATGTAAAACATGGATTTCTTATTGTGGCCCCGCCCAACCCCCGGGGGTCATGATTTGAACAATTTAGAATCTACACTACCCCAGGGTGCTTCCACATCAGTTTCAGCTTTTCTGGCCAAGTGGTTCTTGAGAAGAAGATTTTTTAAGATTTTTCCTATATATTTCTATGTAAAACTTTGATTCCCCATTGTGCCCTACCCCCGGGGGTCATGATTTGAACAATTTAGAATCTACACTATCCCAGGGTGCCTCCACATAAGTTTCAGCTTTTCTGGCCCAGTGGTTCTTGAGAAGAAGATTTTTTAATGACCCCACCCTATTTTTGTCTTTTCTTGATTATCTCCCCTTGTGACAGGACTTGGCCCTTCATTTTTACAATTTAAATTCCCCTTCATCCAAGGATGCTTTGTACCAACTTTGGTCAAAATTGGCCCAGTGGTTCTTGAGAAGAAGTCAAAAATGTGAAAAGTTTACAGACGGACGGACAGCTAAACAGACGGACAGACGACGGACAAAATGTGATCAGAAAAGCTCACTTGAGCCTTCGGCTCAGGTGAGCTAATAATTGTTGGTATTTGAAACACTGATGGATTGAATATGGTGGATATGAATTGGAAGTACTAATTCTTCAAGAATTTTACTTTGGATATCTTGAATACTCAGATATCTTGAAGTTTTTATCAGTTCCACTGAGTTCAGTGCAATGAGATTTGACTGGTCAAAAAATGCCTTAGATGCTGAATCTTCTTAGAGGTCAAGCAGCCCAAAATGAAAATGCCTTCTGAATTTGTATCATCAGACTGCTGTTGTATGCAAATTATGAGTTTCCTTTAACAAGTTTGAAAGATTTTATAGATAATTGAAATTTTGACTTAAGTCTAAGTCTGTTTCATGATCCCGGGGCCTGGTACTTACTGTAGATTCCCTCTGGACACACAGTTTAATCTCATTATCCATAGCACTTAATATCCCCTCTGTGTGCATAACTGAAATGGAAAGTTTTATGAGGAGGAGTGTCTGTATTTAACCTTTAATGAAGACACATGCATTCATTCATTTTTTAGCTTCAATAAGAAACTTATCACTTACAGCTGATCTTTTCTTTCTTCTTTTGTTCATACTTTTCCTTCTTCTTTCTCTCTTTTTCTTCCTCCCTTTCTTTGCTATAAAAAGAATTTTTCAAATTTTATATTTACACCTAGTCTTCAACATTGGTAATTCCCATACATTATGTACTTATTATCAAAACAAATAATACTCTAGATCAGTCGAAAGGCAGCCCATCTACCAGTATTACCATGCTACTGATCAGATTTCTTTTACAAACATGTACATGTACATGCAGGGACACACCCATATGAAATATAAACAAATCAACAGATTTTAATAATACCCGATTACCCCCCAAAAATTCATTCTTCATGCTACATGTACAACATGTTAAACCCCTCTCCTCTAAATCTATACCATTTTAAAACAAGAAATACATGTCAAACCTCTATGGCCATGACTTACATTTTGCGCTCCCTCTCCCTTTCTCTTTCCTGTTTACGTCGGCGTTCCTCCTCTCTCGCTCGTCTGGCCTCCTCTCTGGCAATCTTAGCTTTCTTCTCTTTCTCTAGGTCTTCCTTCTATTTGACATAAAAAAGAGAATCCTCTTTATTAAAACAAAATCAACTTGCCTACAGATTTCCTATTTAATAATTTTCCTTTCATCAATGACGATAAGCAAGATATACTCACTGATTTCTCTTTCTCCTTAGGAATTTCCTCTTTTGACTGTTTAAAAAAAATTAAGATTTTTCATACCTTAGAAAAATTCACATTTAATAAGCAAGTGAATAAAAAAAGATCCTCATTGTGAAATAGGACAAGTACATGCATTTATATTCAAACATCTTAAACGAAATACATACATACATACTTATTTTATGAATATTTACCCTGTTCAGAAAAGAACTAGTATTTACCTCATTCACAATGTCCTTTTCCATCTTTTCCTCCTCCCCCTTGGATTCTTTGTTTTCCTCCGCCCCTTCCTCCACTTTTTCCTCTGACTTTTCCGCCTGCTCTGTTTCCTCCGTATCTGACTCTATCACTGGTTTCTTGGGGGATTTTTCCTCCTTGCTGCTCTCCTCCATTTTTCCTTCCTTCATGGATTCATCCTTTTCCTCTTCCATTTCCTCTTCTTCCTCCCCTTCCTTTGACTTGCCCTTCTCTTTATTTTTATCCACCTTTTGTTTCTTAGACTCTGGTTTCTCCGCTTTCTTTTTGACATGTTTAGAAGGTTTTGGTGTACTGGATTGATGTTCCTCATCTGTTGTCTACAACAGAGTACAAGAAATTTAGCTTCTTAACCTTGGATTTTTTTTCTTGAAAATCTTATCAGATCTTATCAATCCTTTTTTTTCATACAGGTAAAAATTCCTAATTAAGTAATTGTGAAGAATGTCTATTAAAAAAAGCATTGCTGGTTTATCCCTGATAAGGCATGTCCCCAAAAATTTATGTAGCACTGCAGGAGAAAGGCGTCTGGGGTTCCTCGCCTAAGAAGTCATTACCCACAGAATTTGAACATAATAGGTGAGGACATTCCCCCTGGGTCTTAGATACATATCCCTTGTTATGTTCCCCAAACGAAGTTGGGGAACATATTGTTTTTACTCTGTTTCTTATTATTATTATTATTATTATTCTTTTTTCTTCTTATTTCTTCTCCGGTACTTTTTTGTCCGGAAGTGTTCTCAGAAACTGTTCACCAAACTAAGTTAAAACCTTTTTAGGGTTAGTAGGCATGTTGTGTAGATGTGCCGAACGAAGGTCATTTTGCGCGCATTCGCATGCACGTGCGGGCGCGTGCAATCAGTAAACTGACTGATATATTTAATATGGTTGTAACTTTTATATTTTTTGATAAAATGTTTTGAAACTCATTATATAAAGACATATAAGTTGTGTAGATAAGATGACATGGTCAAATTTGCATAAACTCACGTGCACGTGCGCTTTGCTCTGATAGGCTGAAACAGAAATCTTAATATCTTTTTTGTTTTATGATGAAATGCTTTGAAATTTATAACATAAACATGTATAAGGATGGACTACAATATGATATATAAAAATTTTCATGAAATCACGCGCATGCACGTGCGCTGCAATCTGATTGGCTGAAACTTTAAATGACTTTATCTCTCTTGGTTTTCAACCAAACAGCATGGGATTTAGAACATAGATAGACATTAATGACTCCTAGAAGATGGTATGGTCACCATTCACCTTCATGCACGTGCGTGCACGTGCGCTTTGCTCTTATTGGCTGAAACAAAAATCTCTATATTTTTTTCTGTTTTTTCACAAAATGCTTTGAAATTTAAAACATTGGCATACTTTAAGATGTCCTACAATAAGATATATAATAATTGTCAGGAAAACACGCGCATGCACGTGCGCTGCAATCTGATTGGCTTAAAGTTGAAATGGCTATAACTCCCTTGTTTTTCAACCAAACAGGATGGGATTAAGAACATAGACAGACATAATAGACTCCTACAAGAAGGTATGGTCATCATGCACGTGCATATGAGTAAAATAGTGTAGACAAGATGATATCGTCATTACGCTCATGCAATCACATGCGCACGCCTGCATTGCTTAAATTTGAAATACTTGGTACACTTTTGGGAAAACGTTGTTTACGTCTTAAATGCATAGATTTTGCCTTCTTTAATGAAAATTACAGGGAATATGGCACGAGAAGGGAGTTGGGGAGCGTTTGGGGAACATCTGTAACGGTTCCCGTTACAATTAGCACTAGTTTACCTTGTCTTCTTCCTTGTTTTTTCTGGACTTCTTCCTCGGCTTCACCTCTTCCTCTTCTTCTTCCTCCTCCTCCTGATCTTCCTCCCCCTCCTCTTTCGCGGCCAGCCTCTGTTCCGCTCGGATGGCTTTAATCCTCTCCGCCTCCTCCTTCTTCCTCCTGTTATAAAGCACATTCTTTTATTATTTGGAGACTTAGGGAAATTAGGCATTTCTTGTATTAGACATCAAAATCAAATTCAATTAAGTCTTTGTTAATTGATTTTAATTTTTTTTTCCAAGGCCATCTTCATAAAATTGGTTGTTTGCCCTCTTCCAACTGACTGGCTATATTTAGCCAAACTCATAATGTTTTTTTTTAATTGCAAGGAATGGTATTTCTTTTAAAATTCTTTTTTTCCCCACAATTTTCTCATCAAACCAACAAGCATGATGAAATTTTCTTATGAAATTCCCATGTACTTTCTGGCCCAATTTATTTTTTACTTACCCTCATAAAGGGCAAACAAACATTCTTTTATAGATTGCCTAATAACCTTTAATTTTAACCAGCAATCAAATTAAAATTCCTTATGAAAAATTAACATAATCTTATTCACGCCCCCCCCCCCCCCCTTCAGCCTCTGATACAAAACATACTTTTCCTCAGCTTCTTTGAGTTTTTTCTCCATTGCTTTCTTCCTCTCTTCATCTTTCTTCTTCCAACTGCTGACTTCCTCTTCGGAATCACTATAGAAATAGACAGGATCTAAGATTCTTCCTTACTTCATGTATACATATAATATACAGTCAAACAAGGCTATCTCAAATTAAATAATCATGAGAAAGCAACTTCAGAGATATTCAAATATTGGAGAAATCCAGGGTTGAAATACAGAGAGAATATGTGGTTGGGATCTCCAAATCACATATCCTTGGTATTGAAGATATCAGTGCTCCAGATACCAAGGTTTTACTGTACATTGTTATACTGTGTTACTGATAAATTTTGTTTTAAATAAAATATATGTGAAATATGGTGTGTTTACAGATAGTTCATAATGCAATGCTTGAAGCATTTGGACACTGTCTCTTATTTCTTTTGAAAAAAGTAACATCAACTTTACACAGAAGACAAACAGACAGACAATGTGAACACATACCTATCACTGCTGATTTCACTATCACTGGATACAACTTTGTTGGCAGTTTTCTTTTTTCCTCCAGTCGAAGGTCTTCCTAAAATTAAGTATAAAAATATTGGTGAACAAATACATTTGATAAGGATACAAGATGTATGTCTTAATGAAACATAAATGTTCTTAATCAATTTAGTAGTTCAAAATACTTGTGAAATGTGACAATTTTTTTTAAATTAGAGATGTCTTATTTAGAGGGCCAGATACTAAGCTAATAACTTGCATGTAATCATCAATTGGCACATTGCAAAAAGATGTACAGAAAAACATATGGTACATACAGTACTTATATCTAAGAAACTCTCATTTCTCTCAGAATTAGAGCATCATCAAGTCTAAGCAATTGTCTACATTCCTTTTTTCCTTTTTCTAATCCCCTACCCTTTTTAGGTGGTGTGGTGGTTGACTTCCGAGGCCTGGCTGGTGCTTTCTTTGGTTTCTTCTCTTTCTCCTCTGTCTCCTCTTCGCTTTCCTCGTCTTTCTCTTCTTCACTGTCCTCTGATTCTGCCGCCTTCTTGCTGGCACTCTTTCTCCCTCTTTTCTTTGGAGGGCTTTTCTTTTTCGATTTAGAGCTCTCTTCCAGTTCAAAATCCTATTTAAACAAAAACAGACAACAAAACTTTTAGTCAAAATCAAGTTTTATCTGCATTCTACAGTGTACCCTTCTTGTAATCAATAAATTACAGTTGACCTTCACATGTACAGTAAAATACACCCCTCACAGCTAAGTGCCAGGGACCAATAATATTGATTTGTAATATAAACATATTTCCTTTTCTCTTTTCAATTCACATAACATTTTAAACTAACTGGAAATGGACATAATTTCAGTGTAAGTGTAAATTCACTATAAGCATGTTCCTCTTTAGAACTCTCTTATGCACGTTGTCTGTATATTGTATTACAGGTATATGACTATAAATGAGCATTTTAAATTACACCACATGTACTTTCTTTTTGCCTCATGAGGGTCCTTAACTGAATTAAATTGAACTAGTTCGCTATGTACCTCGTCGTCTGGGTTATCTGAGGAGGGACCTGACTCCTCTTCCTCCTCATCTAATTCTTCATCGTCTTCCTCATCTTCCTCCACCACTTTCTCTTTCTTGGCTCTCTTAGCTGGCTTACCCTAAAGGAAGAAAATATCACTCAATAATCATCAAATCATTCTGAACACTTAATACATGTATGTGAACATTAATGCCATTATACTCCTTTATACCCTATTTAAATCTCATGCTGAAATACTGTAAACAGGGAAATTTTGGCCCCATTTTATTTTCACCCCTCTTGCCCTATCCTCGTGTGGGCGAATTTAAAATGGGGCAAATACAAAGAATACAGTATAATTTCTTAAATAAAACTCTGACTGGGCAAATTCAAAACGGGGCAAACTGTTTGCAAATGGGAAGGGGCAAAAGTAACACTAGGCGAAAACAACCCTGTATACAGTACTTTCCATTAACTCAATACATCCATGAATAAACTAACTTTGTAAAACTATCAGTCTTTCACTCAGTAAAACAATGTATTTAAGTTTCATTCAAATACTACGCTAC
>NW_026920448.1:0-1680 GCF_032062105.1 Saccostrea cuccullata | reverse complement strand
GGAAACTTTCTATGAAGTCTTTTCAGCACCTTAAGTGAAATTTTATGTCGATCCCAGGTGTTGATCGAGTTTCAGAGAAATTTTCTACGTTGATATTGATTTTTTTTTAAGGAAAAAGGGGGGGGGGGGTGACTTTTTTTAATCTAAGCATTTGTTAAAGTGAGTTTGTAAATACTTTACGTTTAGCTGGATTGTGACCTTTGGGTCAAGGGGTCAAAGGTCAAGGTCAAAGGTCAAGGTCATAAAGCATTTCATAAAGAAATATAAAAGTAACGGCCATATCAAGTATACAAGTCTTTGATCATTGCACGCGCGCGCAGGTGCAATGCATGAAAGCTAAATCATCGTGACTACACTTTTAATGTGTTTTTTTTTAGAATTTTGAAGCGTTTCATAACAAATATTACGACAATAACAAGCAAATCGGTCATTTAACGCATTGCGCGCGCACACGTGCATGCAAGTCCTTGCATTCAAGTTTGATAGTAGCATAATGTAGGAATCCGTCATATCTATTCATATTCTAAATTTCATCATGTTTTGTTGAGAATCAAAAAAGTTATAGGCATTTAAAGTTTAAGCCAATCAGATCGCAGCACATGTGCATGGGCGTGGTTTCTTGAAAACTTTTATATATCATAGTTTAGGACGTATTAAGGTATGATTATGTTTTAAAATTCAAAGTATTTTGTCAAAAAACAAGTAAGATACTGAGATTTTTGTTTCAGCTAATCAGACAAAGGCACGTGCATGCGCGTGCATGCATGTGCATGATGACCGTAACTTCTTATAGGAGTTTATTGTGTCTGTCTATGTTCTAAATCTTATCGTGGTTGGTTGAAAAACAAGGGAGATACAGCCATTTGAAGTTTAAGCCAATCAGATTGCAGCGCACGTGCATTCGCGTGCTTTCATGACAAATGTTTTATATCATATTGTAGGAAACTTAAAGTATGCTTATATTTTAAATTTCATACCATTTCGTCAAAAAACGGAAAAGATATTGAGATTTTTGTTTCAGCCAATCAGAGCGAAGCGCACGTAAATGCGCGTGAGTTCTTGCTAATTTGACAGTGTCACATTATCTACACTATTAATATATACTGATATAATGAGTTTCAAAGCATTTCATCGGAAAATGTTAAAGTTATGGCTATATTAAATATTTTAGTCATTTCACTCATTTCACGCGCCCGCACGTGCAGGCGTATGCGCGCAAAATGACCTTCGTTCCGCACACCTACACTACACACCTATTAACCCTAAAAAGGTTTTACTCTTTGGGTGAACATTTCTGAGAACACTCGCGGACAAAAAAGTACCGGAGAAGAAATAAGAAGAAAAAAGAAGAATAATAATAATAATAAGAAACAGAGTAAAAACAATATGTTCCCAAACTTCATTTGGGGAACATAATAATAATAATAATAAGAAACAGAGTAAAAACAATATGTTCCCCAACTTCTTTTGGGGGAACATAATATTTCCCCCAACTTCTTTTGGGGGAACATAATAAGGAGACTAATTGTTCAGATTACAATTTTGATTTTAATTCAGATAACAATATGAAGTCTTTTCACCTTCTTGAGTGTTTTCACATCATTTGGCTTCAAGAAAAGAAGTTAAAAGCAAAAAAATTAATAAAACAGCGAAATTCTAATTTTCTACTACCGTGTTTTT
>NW_026920447.1:0-17173 GCF_032062105.1 Saccostrea cuccullata | reverse complement strand
CAGAAGAAATATTTCTGTACAACCGAATATACAGTATTACATAAGAAATCATTATTTTACAGGACGACAATAATTCAATTTTGCTTCTATTAAAGCTTATAAAAAGTTCTTCCATAGCAAATATGAACAACAGAAGTTTATAAATGTTCTATTTTTCTGTTCTTGAAATAGTTAATTACAAATTTGCAACATTTTTTTCCGATGTCAAACATGCAGCTCATATTGCTTAAAGAATTATTTTAGTAAAATAGGTAATTAAGCTATTCTGAATAGCTTAATAAAGTATATAGCTATTTAAAGCTATATAGCTATATCAAGAGATTGTACTGGACCTGATAATAGCGTGTCATACATCGTGCACTTGCAGTTACCAAAAAAGTCATAATTTTCTATCATTTAAGTTCAAGACTGCAGTTATTCATTACACATGAAATGTAGTACACATAGAAGAATAAATTTACAGATGTATTTAATTACTTACACAGTACTAGTGATTTTTCCTAATCTTCCAAAAAATCAACTGATAAACAATAGATCAACCTCATGGCTTCTTGCACTTATTCGACGAAGGACGGAACACTCCCCACCTGATATCTCCTAGATATAACAAATATGACTAGAATAAACAAACTACACTATGTAACTGATAGATAACACTAAAACTAGTTGACAAGATAACAAAATATGACTAGATCTCTAAAAAAATTGTCTATACAAATGCTGAATGACTAATCTCGTATACATCTTAAGTTGAGACTAATAAGACAAGTTCCTTGATGGGACGAGTATAATGGCAATTTGCTGCAACTCGAACACGAACTTTACGAACAACTTTATCGGCGCAAGGAAAGGTCTCCTCGACAATACCCAGTGGCCAGTTGTTTCTGTTAACGAGCTTTGTCTCTCAGAAGCACAATATATACACTTTTTAGGTTCGGACGAACATCTGTCCACTTGCGACGCTTTTGTAGGGTTGTGAGGTATTCGTCTCTCCAAAAATGATCCGACAAACTTTGGACTTTTCTCCACTCTGCACGATAAAGATCTTTCTCTGTAAACTCACCAAGATTCCTTGCAGAAAAGGCGTCCGCAGTCTCCTGAGTCAACAATGTTGCAGGGGTGAGTATGTAAAGTGATTCGGCATCTGTAGAAACTGGCACAAGAGGTCGGTTGTTCAAGATGGCTGCTATTTCAGACATAAATGTGAAAAGTACATCATGCGTGAGAGGTTTGTCTGCTACTTTCGAAAGCATAGCATCCAGTTTTCTGAGCCGATCATCCTCTCCCATGCTCCTTCGATGTCAGACGAGCAAGGGGCATTGAAAATCCAGACAGTCCCTGACTTAAACAGATAATCTTTGAGTTCTCCATCCTCCACATTTACTGCATCAATCTTTAGATCTTCGGTGGCCCCAACAAAATTAGTTCCCCGATCTGAACGGAAGATCTTGACTTCCCTTCTGATGGCTGTAAACCTCCTCACTGCATTGATGAGTGCGGATGAAGACATGTCCTCGATCACCTCTATGTGCACAGCACGTGTCGTCAGGCCGGAGAACATAACTGCCCATCTCTTGGACTGAGCGCTTCCACCCCGGGTTCGTCTAGTCATGATATTTCAGGGCCCGAAGACATCAACACCAACATTGGTGAATGGGGGGCTGGTTTCAAGTCGATCAGAAGGTAGTTCAGACATCTTCTGGATCCTCTAAGTTTACGACATGGAACACAGTTATGGATATGAGTACAGATAAGCAACTTAGCCCCAGTTACCCAGAATCCAGCTGCACGTAATGCGCCTTCTGTGATATGCTTGCCTTGATGTTGTACATTCTCTTGCACCTGACCAAAAAGGAGCTTGGCGATGTGATGCTTTCCAGAAATGAGCAGAGGGTGTTTCTCCTGTGCAGGAATATCAGCTTGTTTAATTCTTCCATCAACTCGTAACACTTTCTCAAAGCCAGAAATGGATCCAACGAAAGAATATGGCTGTTCCTGGAGAGAGCTACATTTTATTCTATGCGAGAAATTTCTGTAGCATAGGTCTCCCTCTGAATTGTGCGCACAATGAGCCTCTCTGCTTCTTGATACATCTCTACAGATCTTCGTCTCTGAGACTCATCTGATTTTTTCCTATTTCTGATAAACTGTTTAAGGAAGGCAATGGTTCTAACAAGTCTTCTCCAGTTGGAGAATCTCTCAAATCTATGTGATCCAAGTTCATCACTGTCTGATATAATGTACCCTATTTGCTACGTACACATAGAATGGTCTGATTTCATTGTGCAGGTAGCCTAACACAATCTTGCTGTCTGTGTAGAACTTAACATCGTCGATGTTTATGTCCAAGTTTCTCCTGACGTGTTCGAGACCTCTGCCGCCAAAACTGCGGAACACAGTTCGAGTCTTGGTATTGTTGTTACATGCTTTGGTGCAACTTTGGCTTTTCCCATCAAGAGTCCGAGGTGAAAACTTCCATCTTGATAGCCTGATCGTAAGTAAGAAACTGCAGCTAAAGCTGTTTCAGAGGCATCGCAGAAGGTATGTAGTTCTATCCTAATTGCCTTTTGTAAGGAGACAGGTGAGTAAGCTCTTGGGATAAATATGTTTTCACACGCTGTCAGAGAATTTCTCCAATGTTACCATTGTGCTCTGTGGTTGTCAGAGAGGGGTTCGTCCCAGTCTAATGTTCCTAAGACAAGGTCGCAAAGAATAAGTTTACCTTGTATGGTTACAGGGGCTACATGTATGAGTCCAAGGGGATCAAAAGGACTGCCTATGGTGAACAGCACACCACGTCGCGTAAAAGGGGTTTCCTTCAAGGAAACAGGAAAGGTAAATGAGTCTGAATCGAGATCCTAGTTTAGCCCAAGACTACGTTGCATTGGTAAGTCATCTGAGTCAAGATCTATGTTCTTGAGCTCCTTGACAGGTCTTCAAGTGGTAAGTTAGTCATTACTTCTCCACTATTGGATGCGAATTGTGGAGACGGATCTTTCCTACATTCATCAAAGCATCCTTAGTTCTGGTTAGAAGGTTGATAACTTTCTCTACAGATGGAACTGAGGTCAGAGGATTATCAACATAAAAGTTTCGTTGTACGAACTTCTTCACGTCCTCTCCATATGTTTCAGATGTAATCTCCGCTGTCTTTTGTAGAGCATAGTTTGCGATGGCAGGTGATTGTTTGTTATCGAAGACATGGACCCTCAAAGGTTGCCGAAGAGTCGAACACTCATCTTATCTGTCCCAGCTTCTTAGGATGGTAGATCCCAAACACTGGAAGGTACCAGCATTCTTCTCTCAATCGAAGGTCCTATAGTCTCATCTAGATCAGTCTGCATGAAGACGTTTGTCGCTAGCTTTGCGTTGACTATGTCCGGAGGTTTCGGATCCAGAATACAGTTAGATATCAAACTTGTTTGGACAATGGGGTAGAACGGTCGGTCTTCCATTAGAGGTATGATAATACTTGCAGATACTTATGCTTTATGGTTTCTGACCAAACACATCTCTCCTATGACTACCCATCCCAGCTTCAGCCTCTGTTCGAATGCAGATATTGGGGGTCCAACCACTTCCAGTACATGATGTGCCTCAATTACATCTCTTCCTATCAGAAGGAGAATCTCTGCATTTTCATCTATAGGTTCCAGTTTGTTCGCTATGTCACGTAAATGAGAATAGTGCCCCACCGCTTCAGGGGTAGGAATCTCATTTCTATTATTTGAAATGTCTCTACACTCAGTAATTTCTGGCAGAACAATCTTGGTACACTGGTCGAATGACCGTATAACGAATCCAACAGATTTTTTTGAAAAGATCCACTCCAAAAGAATTGAATAGCTCAGACCTTGCTAATGTCTTGTTGCTCTATTCGTCCAGAATCACATAGGCTTTAATCTGTTTCTGTAGAACGTTTTCATTGGTGACATAAACTGGTAAAATCTTTGCACAAGATTTTCCATCGACACAACTCCTACAAAATTAATCTCGGTACAGGTATTGTCAATGCCTAGTGGCTTGGTGGGTTCCTCTCCGCCATTCTGTTTTCCGATTTTACTAGACTCATTTGTCATATTGAAGTGTAAAGCTGTGCAGTGGGTGTGGCTTCCGCATTCCTTGCATACAATATAGGTTGTGCAATCACGTTTCCGGTGGTCTTTTGACGCTCAACATTTGAAGCAGACCCCAGAGTCTTTCAAGAGTCTACGTCGCTCTTCTATGGGTTTCAGTCTGAATGCTTTACATACGTTTAGATCATGCTTCGAGTTCGGATGAAGAATACACCTTGGTTGTTGAAATACTCTTCTTATCGGCTAACTGTTGGTATTGGTGTCTGTCATCTTCACATTGACTCTATTCCGTGGGTTACCCGTTGACTGCCTTTCTATGTTGTTGTTGGTATCATAGATCAGTCCAGGATCATTTTTGATGTAGCTTATCTCCTGAATAAAGTCTTAAAACTCACTGAAGAGTGGGAAAACTGCACTGTGATTTTTCTTGTACCTTACAGCTCTCGCTGTTCATTTTTCTTGAATGGTGTAAGGCAGCTTTAATATAATGGGAAGAACTCCAGAAGACGCGTCGTAGTACGACAGCAGGCCACTGTATGTTGTGTTTACCTTGACACTGTTGATTTCTGCAAGGACGTTTGCTAACTCAAACAACTTTCTGTTGTCCTTGTTGGTTAGTTTCGGGAAATGATCCAACTTTCTTTTAAGAGCTGCCTCCACCATCTCTGGCCTTCTGTAACGATGGTCCAACCTTTCCCATAATCGTGTCACCCCAGTATACCCTAACAAAAAAATACTATAGTTAACTATAGTTTACAATAGTGAACTATAGTAAATCAAAGTGTCAAAGTTTTCGCCAAAGTTTTTCCAAGTGTCAAAGTTTTCGCCAAAGTTTTTGCAAGTGCCAAAGTTTTCGCCAAAGTTTTTCAAAGTGTGAAAGTTATCACTATAGTAAATCAAAGTTTTCAAAATGTCAAAGTTATAACTATAGTAATCTATAGTTAATTATAGTATTTTTTTGTTAGGGTGGAGGGTCTGTTGTCATTGAATATCTTTATGCTCCCCGCGGATTGGAAAGTCCTTTCTGAGAAGAAACTTCGTGAGGTCTGAAGTCACTTGGTTTTGATAGAAATTCAAGTTCACAGGTGCTGATAGTTCTGGTGACTGTTCGCGATAGATATGATTTGATCTAGGCTGAGGCAGAGGACAGAAAAACTCCGGTGAACAGCTAGGATCCCGAATGGAATGTGGGTCGAATGGTCTTGCACTAGGATTCAGATTCGTATATCCAGAATGTTCGTTTACGTAACGATTTGTCCTTATCTCTTGTGTTTTCCTGGTGTTTTGGTAGCAAAATATTGGACACTTCATTTTTATCAAATTCACTGCCAGCTGTCTTTAATGCTTCTACCTCTGCCTCTGCTGCAGCCAATTACTTCTCATGTTCTAGATGATCTCTTTCTTCCTCCGAAAACCGTATCTTTGCCTTGTCTGATTCTACTTTAACTTGTTTGTTTTTTTTTTTGCAATCACCGAATTCCTGATATTGCTGTAGATCTTGATCCGTTAGATGTTTCTAATGTCGACTGCTTCTTCTCTTGTATTTCTTTGAAAGCCTTTTCTACCCGTCTTTTTCTCTCCTGATTGTCTTGAGCAAATTCCTCGTATTCTTGCATAGCTTCATCTTCCTCACTTCTCAGAACAAATTCATCATATTCTGAAACAAGTTTCTTGTACACTCTGTACCTCTCACTGAAGTCAAATTCAAATGATTCCAGAAGACTAATACTCTTAAAATCTGTCCAATCCGTTGTCTGTAACATTTCAACTTCTGTCTAGAGTCTGTGAATTTTTGATACTTTCACATCCTTTTTTTCTTGAAGTATTTCAATCCCTTTTCTCCATTGTCGTTTTTCTGCTTTTTCGTCCGTTTCTGTTGTTGTCCTTGTGTCCATATTCTGTATGGGTGTAGGGATGTTTCCTTCTTTGTCTGCCATAGTGACTGATCCACTGTCCTGACAAATGTTGAGGGAATGTTCCTTTTCTATACTGTCTCGTGATTAGCAGACAGTTAGTTAACCATTCACAGTAGCATCCACATAGAAAGATCCAAGTCCATTGATGAGTTCATTTCTTTATTGACTTAGATGCATATGTAAGATGGCATGTATGTGCGTGTGCGATAAAGGACTACAAAGAAAAACAAAGGACTAATAAGACAATGTTAACATATAACATACTACATGTAGTAGTGTACGAATTAACCAAGTTTGATAATGACCGTTATGGCGTTCCATAGAAAATTGTTTCAAACAAGAATGTGTATGCTTCAAATCTAATACCTGCGTAAGATTATATTCTTACAAGTTACTTTAAATCATTCTTAAGCATTCAAAAAATCTTTAGTAACATTAAGCAACATATAACAAAATTCTCAGTCGCAGATAAAATAATGACAATAATGGCGTGTCGTACATTGTGCACATGCGGTTTTCAAAAAAGTCATAATTTTCTATCATTTAAGTTCAAGACTGCCGTTTTGCATTACACATCAAATGTAGAACATAGAAGAATAAATATACAGATGAATTCAATTACTTACACAGTACTAATGATTTCCCCAATGTTCCAAAATATCAACAGATAAACATGAGATCAACCTCATGGTGTCAGAGGATAATTTCGGATTAAAGGTACTTGGACACAGATTTGAAGGTAATTTCTTCTGTATAATATAATGACTTATATATTTTAATAGCATTTCATACAAAAATTAATAAAAAATCTTATTTCGTTTAAAAGTTATTAAAACTTTTGATTGACACATCCTTGCACTTTCAAAAATTTTAAGTTTACTCTTAATACTTAGGAAAAGTGGCAATCTTGTTGTGTATAAATGAAAAATATTAATACTATAACCCAGAAAAATCAGAATAGACATGTTCAAAAGCAAAACAAACACACAATATAGGTTTGAATGTATATTATGGGTTATTTTAAGGGTAGGATATTTTATGGGTGCATTTGGAAGGAATTGGTGGCAATGTATATGTTTTTGAAATATGACACTTTAGTGTCACTACTACTACTGTATATGGGATATGGACTAGAAATGTACAAATGCTGTTCTGCAATGTGTGTGGTAGCCTAGGTCGTTAGCACGGGCCTGGAAGCAGTTGCGGCTGCGGCGAAATAGATAGTTTTCGATTGACCTAAATTTAGCAAGAGTTACTTCCCGTTGGCCGCCATACTGGAGGTCCAAATGCTCATATTCCTTCATTGTTCAACCAATTTCAAATTTTTATATTTGCGATTTTGAATTAGGAATCATAATTTTTCTGAAGTAAATAAATTGTTGGAAGCCTCCTTTATTTAAAAAAAATTATTTTATAGCGATTGTCCACCAAATATTTCTGCTATATTTTTTAAACTTGGTAAGACAAAGAGGAAAACTCACCGAGTCGACCTCCAATATGGCGACCAACGGGAGGTAACTTTTGCTAAAATTAGGCCCATCGAAAACTATCTATAGTGAAAATAGGCTTGATTACCGTCTTCCTTGGAAGACGGTATTGTATAGTGGAAGTTTTTTACAGTCTTCGGACTATCCACTTCCTCTCTTTTGTGATTGGTAGAAATTGCATGATCAGAAAATTTTCAATTATTTCATTGGTTGAAATGCTGTTCAAGGCAAGGGAGATAACTTTCTGATGATCTATTTTTCGTACGACTTAATAATTTTGCAAGATTTCCAATCTTAAAAAAATGACAAAACGAACAACAAAATCAGCAGTAATTATTTCTTAATAACACATGATGATATTTTTATAGCAATAAATAAAAGGTCTCTTTAATTTCATTATAAAAAAAATTGATAGTTATTGCTTGCAGGCTTTACAATTTGTTTTTATTCTTTTCCCCTTTCTTGTTTGAAGAGTGAATGGGAATCAGCCGATGTTTGCCGAAAGCTCTCGGCCAGTCAAAGTTTATGGAGATGACCGAGCGACAACCGTGGTAGGGCTAATGCCCGTAAAAAGCTAATTTAGAAATACAAAATCAAGAAATTTAAAAGAATTTTCGGCCTGTTAAGTGTAGATCTGTTTACTGTTTAAAATTGTTGCTAAAGACGGTAAGCTTTTTTGAAAAGCTCTACTTGTTTACATGAAATTTTGAGATTGTTCCTGTGCCATCTTTAGGGCTCATTGTGTAAGTTGTACATGTTTTATTCCTGAAAGCTTCAAATTCCTCAAGGGACTTTATCATACTATTATTTCATGTAGAGAGAATTTTCAAGGCACATTTTAAAAGCAGCTCAATATTAAGTGAAGACCGTCAGTCAAACGTTTTGATTGCCAAAAAAACTATCCTCTGCCACCCACGGCTTCTTGCACTTATTAGACAGCTCGTACATGAAACAATTCGTACGAAGGACAGAACACGACTCAATATCTGCAAGCAGAACGACAGGCAAATTTGATATGTTATGTTTGATAAAGATGTTCTAGTTTACGAGTGTCTAACTTTATATGGTGTCAGAAGCGAGCCGAATCTAAGCCATTGAAAGCCATCATCTTGTAGTGTATTTCGGGGGCGTTTTTTTAATTGTAATTGGGATCTGGCTCGAAAGCCTATCGATCTCTCTCTTCCCGCGTTTCCGCCAAGCCAGGTGCAGGCCATGATTTGAAAGCTCCCTGATTTTGTTATATTTTCTAATCAATTGTTCTTAATTAATATATTATTTTTATTCAAAGTGATTTAGTTGGTTAATACTATTAGGAAATCACTTTATTGGCGTCGCCGGTGGGATATCGGGTGGTCTAATGAGACCGACGCGGTGGTAAGGGGACACCGCGTGGTTTGGCCACGTATAGGTGATTATTATGTCTTAATTCATTTTGGCAGAATAGACTTCGGAAAAATTATTCGAATTTACTTGAGATTGGTAATTTTGGAATATGTCTTTATGTGAATTGGTTTTTTGTGGCAATTAATCTGTGATGTTTCTGTGTACAAGGCCATGCAGTAATTAGGTCAACCGAAATATAAGTCTATTGTCTGTTAGTCTCAATTC
The DNA here is from genome assembly GCF_032062105.1 of Saccostrea cuccullata. Classification (NCBI taxonomy): domain Eukaryota; kingdom Metazoa; phylum Mollusca; class Bivalvia; order Ostreida; family Ostreidae; genus Saccostrea; species Saccostrea cuccullata. The sequence continues at coordinate 8,086 of NW_026920447.1, read as the reverse complement.
GGAGTTACTAGTATGAGTGAGAAGAAAAGGTTATTTGGTCAGGTTAAGGAGAGTCCCGAGCGCATGAGTGGCATGGGTGTCCTGGGGGGCAAGGTAGCTAGGCCGGGTGGTTTGGCATGGGCCCAGGGACATGTTGCTAATGCATGGGATGGCTCTCAACTTGGTTGGGCAGACCAAATTTCTGGGTTAACTCAGTTCAGACCACTAGTATTTCGTACTCCGGGCGATAGAGGGGGTGAGAATAATACTGTGGTTGGGGAGGTAAACATGTCCCTTACCCTGGAGACTAGTGAGAGGCAGGGTGTGGATACAGCCACTGACATTGAGACAGCTGGGGTGGACCACATCAGAGCTCGGGGGTTACACCGAGCAATGATCAGGTCCTGGCTTGGTTAAAGGGAATTCAGACCCAAATAGCCCAACTGACCCAGATCCTGGTAGGGAAGTCAGGGGGTAACCACTCCATGGAATCTAGTGTAGGGGAGGAAAACAGGAACACTGCAGTGAGTAGGCCCAATGTAACCTCACTGAGTAGCCCCACAGGGAGCCCCGGGTTGGGTGGTTTGACTTGTGTAACTAGTGTACCCAGCAGCACCCAGGTTACATGTACAAGCACTAGTGTAATCTTCTCACATGGGGGCCAATCTGGGCAGAGGAATAATGAGGGGCAGTGTAGAGTCTTGTTTTCAAGTCGGTATGGCGGTAACCCATTGAGAGTTTCCCCCGGCCAAAGTGTTGGTCAGGGGAATGGGGGTAGTCATCCTTCAATCATTAGGACTCAATCACACACCAGTAAGGGGGCAGTGTCCTGGGGAGAGCCCCTCTATAGTTTACACGGTCCATTACATGTAACTCCGGTTAGGTCAGATTACGCTATGCATCAGGAGGCATATGAAAATACAAATAGGGAATCCCCCGGGACTCTGAGTCACTCATGTTCTGCATCGGGGCAGATGTGTGTTAGGGGTCAGATAGGCACGGAGGCTGTGCCAGTTGTTTGTTTGGCGAGTCCAGCTGTGGAGTTTAGGCCAATAGATAGTTATATTTCGGGTGCATCATGCGGTAGGGAAAATACTTTTCTTGAAACTCCCATAAGACTCCAGGGGCCATCTCCCAGTGATTCCTCAAGGGCAAGCCGAAATATCCCAGCTGAGGCCAAGAGTCTCAAGTACACTGGTGACTTTGAGTGGGGTCTGTTCTATGCAAAATTTAGAATGTTAGCTCGATATTATAGGTGGGATGATGATGATAGTCTATTGGCTCTGAGTGTCTCCGTAGAGGGACCAGCACTAAGGTATTTCTACCTGCTCTCCTCACGGGGTGAGCATATGACTTTTCAGGAGATAGCATCTCGATTCGAGCAACGGTTCGGAAAGGGTGCATCGCAGGCCGCGTCGCAAGTGGAGTTTAACTCCATGACTCAAGGGACTGAGGAGAGTCTAGAGCAGTGGGGTGACCGGGTCATGGAAAACGCGCAACGTGCTCTAGGGGCAAGGGTCCCAGGACAAGTGCTCCAGGAGCAAGCAGTCCTGCGGTTTGCGATGGGCTGTCTGGATGTGCGCGCAGGCAGACGGCTAATCGACAGCCCCCTGTTAATTTAGATGAGGCTGTGAGGCGAGTAAAGACTTACCAGTTAAGCCGTCAAGCCCTTACTCCTCAGCACAGAGCAGTGCGCTCTGTCTCATTAGGCAGTACACCGTCAGGTGTGGAGAAAAAGTCTCCCCCACAAGCTCCATGTAAGGGGTCCTCGGAGACCAGAAATTGGAAGCCACGGAGGGAAAATTCTGGTGTCACATAAAGAGGTAGTCGTGACCAAAGGGTCCCCCAAGGCAGGGGACAGGATTTCCCCTGGCAACGCAGGCAAAAACGCCAGAGAGGTCGTTGCTCTAAATGCCATCAGCCTGGGCATTTCCGTCGTGAGTGCCCTGAACGACTTATAGGGAGTGGTAAGGACAAGTCAGAGCCGCCGAATAGACCCCAGGCCTCTACAGGCCAGGGGCAAACAATGTGCACAAGGTGTCACTGTACAGGGCTGTAGAAACCAATTCCAGCAGACTAGTTAGATGCTAGGTTTATGCCCCTTACTCTTAGAGCGGGGCTATTATCAGGCGACTCTTTGCCTTATTTTTAAGTTTATGCTTGCTGTTCTAGTCCAGATTGTCTGATGGTGTCCTGTGTTCAGAGCCCGGGGAGGATCCATGCAGGCTTGTTCGCGAACACCGCCTGCTGCAGCCATTCTAGAGGATCCAGAATTTATGTTCATTTGGACTTGTTTTAAAGCTGTCTGTAATTTGGACATTTTATATTGAAACGATTTACTGTGGATTATATTAAATAATTCATTTGTATTGTAAATTATAGGATGTTAACTGTAATTATCTTTTGTGTAAAAGTGTTATTTTATATTGTAAATGGCCTCCACTTTGTCGGAATTGGGACATTCCTCCACAAAATAGGGGGAGGATGCAGTGTGTTTGGGGTGGGTGGGTGTTTTTTAATTGTAATTGGGGGCTCGAAAGTCTATCGATCTCTCTCTTCCCGCGTTTCCGCCAAGCCAGGTGCAGGTCATGATTTGAAAGCTCCCTGATTTTGTTATATTTTCTAATCAATTGTTCTTAATTAATATATTATTTTTATTCAAAGTGATTTAGTTGTTTAATACTATTAGGAAATCACTTTAATCTCCAATAATGACGATAGAGAGTCTTGTCGGATCAAGTCCGTCCATGAATAGGGACAGTAATGACTTTGGATGGTGCTTAGAAGTCTTTCAGACGGCATGTGAAATTTGTGTTTACCAGCCTCTTGAATCGAAATCCGAACCATAAAAATGTGCAAACGTGATGAGTTGGGTAGAAGATAAAGGTCGTATTGTCTTTGCTACATGGAACCTGTCACAGATGATCGAAAAAGGCTTAGTTTACACTTGTCTACAAGAAGTTTAAGTTAAGGAGTATGGAAAGCCGCAAACTAATGTGATCTATAACAGGTACAGATTTCAAACCAGAGTTCAGATTGACACAGAAACATTTGATCAGTTCGTTACAATACAATGTATTAAAATTACTTGTTCGTTATTGCAACTATGAGAAAAATGATGAAATGGTCCTTGGCCTTTCCGGGACGAGATTACCTGCAACGATGGTTTAATGTTCAAAGGTCATATAATCACAGTACCGACCACAATGCGAAAAGAAATGCTAGACCGCGTCCACAGCTCTCATCTTAGAATTGTCAAATGCAAGAGCCGAGCTCGTGAAACCTCATTCTGGCCATGGATGATTTCTTCTATTCAAGAAGTGGTGGAAAACTTCCCCATCTGTGCAGTAAAAAAAGCAAATAGAATCCTAAGGAACCTCTTGTGGAATCTAAAACTCCTCTTCTCCATGGTCCATTGTATCAGTTGAATTGTTTGATTTTTAAGGACACTCGTACTTGCTTTGCGTTGATCACTTCTTAAGGTAACACCATCTTACATTTGAGAAGCATATTTTCACGTTTTTGGATATCGTACAAATTCATATCGGACAACAGTCCTCAATTTTCCAGCGAATCCTTCAGACAATTTTCAAGGAATTATAGCTTCATTCACTTGACAACTAAAAGCCCACACTTTCCGCAAGCAAATGGACAGATTGAGCGCACTGTACTAACAGTTGAACAACCTCTAAGCAAGTGTTCTGATCCATAAAAAGCCATACTTACTTACAGAAACACTGCAAATGACATTCTAGGAATGTCCCCTGCACAAATATTCTTTGGCAGACGTCTCAAGACGGACCTATAGCATCAAAACTTTTTGAATCTACAACAGTTGGCATGCAGGATATTCAAGAACGCTTTAAAACCCGCAAATACCAACGAAAGCTGAACTTTGATGCACATGCTGGAAAGAAGTTGCGTTATCTTTATCCTGGGGAAACTACTATCATGCGCCATGAAAACAAAAGGACAGTTGTTGTGCAACAACACAGTTCTCCAAGATACTACTGTCTTGAAACACAGTCCTGGAAACACTATCGCCGAAACAGACGCCACATCCGTCCCAATTCCGCAACAACTTCTGGCGAATGCTTCAATTTTATGAAGAACCTCTTGATCTAGCTACAGAGAGTATGGATACCCCACACAATCCGAACAACAAAATATTTGACTTTAGAGCTTGGCCCACTTTTAACAAACTTAACTTTGACCATAATTTTGAACCGTTAGTACTGGGGTTTTCATATTCCACAGGTGTATTTCTTGTGACATCCTTTTTCTGGATACCGAAAATTTTGACCTTTTCACCTTGACCTTAGAATTTGACTCACATTTATAGAAATATTTAACCTTGACCCTAACTTTTCGTTCCTCTCACAGACACCTCTGCTATGGGCTTACGTCAAGATTTTTGACATAACGTATAAAACGTGATATTTGCAGGATTATTTCAGATATGAAATTAATATAGTTCTGGATTGATTTAATAAATATCTATCTTAAAACTCAAACATAAGCATAGAAATTGAATTATAGCGAGGCGAAGCGCTGCTAGCGTTGCGAGCTCCTTAGACAACGTGTACTAACGGAGGAAATTCGGGTTGAAATCTGCACATTGTTCCAAGAAATTTTTTTCAGTCCACTTGAAAAATTTCAAACTCCAAATAATCCTTTGCGATGCATAGCAACAGGGTGGTTTAAAAATAGTAACAACTTACTTAAAAAAAATACAAACAACGATTTAATGCAGTTTCCATGTCACAAACACTTTCGTTTGCGTCCTAAGTCACAGGATTTTGACTGTGATTAGACGATGATAAGAGCCGATGGTAGAGAATGATACACATATAGCTCATATAGTTATTATCTTGGTTCTCCTGGCGGCAGAACAACTCTGACTCGCACCTTTCATTAAAATAATTACCTATTGAATAGCACGGATGAGATCTGCAGGTCATATCTAGCAATATATATTTTATACGCATGCAATTAATTCTTATGTGACGTGTACCAGTTGGTATTGTACGATTGTCTAGCCGTTTGTTGTTAAGAGACTCTTCAGAATACCACATATCACACGTTCTCCGGTCCTTAACTTTTTCAAAGTTTTAGTGTTTCACAGGATATTCTTCAAGTGTTTGCTTAATTGAGTTCCAAGTGTAGTACACATTATCACGGAAGCTGGTGTATGCATTTGTGATATCAACTATGAACCTGATAAGGGTATACCGGTAATATATACCATGTCTATGACTGTTTCATTTGCATGTAAACGTACAGCAAAAGACAAGAAGGGTATGGAATTCAGATATATATAAGATGCTTTCAAAAGCGGTTATTATAGAGAGCGCATCGAGCTAAATAGACTAACGTGTAAGAACAGGGGAAATCCAGAATGAAATCTGTACATATACGTCATGCAGATTTATATGTGCAACATTCCCAGAATTCATTTGCTATTAGGTTTCCATGCGAAATTGTTTTAAAATTTGCGTTGATCGTTACTTTTCCTATTTGCACAAAGCTTAAAAGTGACACAAAATATTTTCAATACTCTACAACGTAATTCGTTGAATATTGCACAAGACTTGTAGTCTCGTTCAACCAAACACTCGGCTGCTTCCGTAAATTCGGACTTCACAGTTTAGTCTTTGTCTCATGCAGTTTGATTGATTGTGTATTGTTGAGCGTCCCTCTCGAGATTTTTCACTCATATGGATACGCAAATTTTGTCCTTTATTCGGCACTCAGGGCCATTAAGCAGGGAGGGATCTTTTTCGTGCCAGCACCTACTGCGACACGGGACCTCGGTTCATACGGTCTCGTCCCAAGGACCGGTCTCAAACGTCCCATAGTGGGATTCGAACCTTTGAAGTAAGGATTAACTCTTACTTCTCGACTCTAGAGCAGACGCTCTGACCACTGCGCCACGCGGGCGATTGCAGTTTGACGTTTGAAGAGGAATATCAACCAGAGATCTAATGTTATGTCTCTGCATCAACGATATAATTGTAAACTTTGTATAGAACTGCGCTCGCCCCAACGGTCACACCGTACATGTAAAATATATTAGCGGAATGTTTGAATTCATTTTTAGAATTAAACGGTTGGGAGGGGACCGAGTTTACAATAGCCAAACTATTGCCGATTCCTGCTCACTTAAAGAAAGCCGCGTAACTTTATGCTTAAAAGCATGAGTTTCGCCCAGAAAAAAATGTATTAAAATATCAACCGTACTTGAAATTTTTTTTTTAATTTGCGTGGACACTGAAATTCACGTAGAAAGAATATAAGTAAGATTAAGCCAATGGATAAAGATAGGCAGCGGGTACAGAAATGCTTGTTAATTATATAAGTCATGCATAATGCAGCTCGTTCCTATGATAGTTCAAATCTGCCAAGTAGAGACATTGCCCCACCTTCGAATTCTCAGACATTGAAACATTCCCATATATATGATACATAGATGACTCCTTTTATGCTGAAATAAGTTCAAGGCTCCATTCAATGCTAACTGTTTTGATAAGTTTTAATAATTTTAAACTAGATTAGGAATGCTTTACGACAGTTTTTTTTGTATTCAATTTTAAGATATCTCTTTTGATATGCAGTTTCAATGAATGCCATTTTGTTTTCTCCAAAAAAATATAAATTTTAAAATAAAAATTGTTTAATTTATTTGCATGTAAAGTACATGGAGATATTTGCTATTTATTACCACATAATACTGTATAATCATCATTGTTCGCTCGGGACTAATGTTCATGGATTTCGTGGGTCAACCTTGCCCACGAATTAACATCCCCTCGAATGTTTATTTAATTTTGTTAACATATTGATTCATTGAACCATCGTATTTACAAAAAACCACGAAATTACGTTCCCACGAACAGGTAAAATGTTGCTAACCCACGAACATTGACCCCCACGAATTAAAATGATTCCTTATTATGAAGTAATAAATAGTAATTATCATTGTAGATTTTTAAACAGGTAAAAAGGAATCAGATTTACGTTTGAAATTTTAATAAAGGGAAATTAATGAATATTTTGAAAAATATATAATTCTATTACATATTTTAAATCTGTGGTTAAATTTTAGAAAAAAAAATTATCCGTAAAAAAATGGGTACTTTATGAAGAAATATTTATATAATAAAAAAAAGTTTAATTTATATCTGAATCAAGTGCAACGCATGTGAAGGGTTTATATTTATAAGAGATAAGAGATTGGAAAATGAATTAGTGTACACTTATAGGAGTCATGTTCAACTTTAAAAATCACTTAAAATAAACCTAAGTATACTTTGAGTGAATTCATATTTTGTGATAAAAATATGATGAGTAAAAGAAAAAAATATTACACATGTTTTCATATAAACCCAGATAAAAAAAAAATCTGTCGATACATGGGCCTTTTGTTTTCTTATTGCAGTCTTTTTTAAAAAAACAGCAACTTAGGTTTTAATTATCATCATAGATTATAATTACATGTACATGCATACCATATATGAAATCCATGCATCCAGATTAATAAAACTGAAACCAAAATTAAATGCAATTTAACAAGGAAGGTTTTAAGCATGCTTCAGGTTTGTGTGCGAGTTTTACGTACATGTATATGAATCATTCTCTCAGTCTGAGAAGTACGCTCGATCTTTCCTCTGCTGAAAAAAATTACACAAACTTTGCTCCCATTTAATCCAACGACAATTCCAAACTGGAGCAATGACAAGCAAATGGGTACGTACACGCTTTAACTTAAAAAAATTGTTTGAATTCGTTTCAATTCAAAATACAATTAAACCCCATTATCAATGCACATTGATAAATTTAGTTTAACTACATGTAAAACCTGGAATTCTTAAAAAAAAATAAATCAATAAAATAGTTTAATAAAATCTTCGATCAGAGAGAGAGTTTAAAAACTTCAGCTCTGCTACTTTACTTAGAAATTCCTCATTTGGCTAAATAAATTCTTAGCGCAGATTAAAATTAGGATTTATGCGTCTTGCCTTCGAGTTCAAATTCCTTGGTCGTCCAATCATATGTACAATGAGATTTTATCTCTTTTTAGGAGTGATAAAAATATCTAGTTGAATAA
>NW_026920446.1:0-16694 GCF_032062105.1 Saccostrea cuccullata | reverse complement strand
ACCTTTGTCCTAAACTGGAAATTCATAAATTGACTCCTGATGTGGTTAACCCTTTTATGCATTAATGAAAAAAATGTATCCATGATATCCGAATTATTAAGTTAGTTTGTTGACTTTGTCGAATACAAGAAATGAGGTACATTTGGCTATTCTTTGTTAAATGAGAAGGTGAATTACAAGTGATAAATATAATTCAAGAATTCCTCTTACAATTTTGTCTGACGGTATCGTTTTTGTGATTTTTTTTTCAGGGCCATGAGGGTTTTGTGCATAAAGTACATTTCAAGATGTTAAATTCAGCATATGTGTGTGTAGAATTCGTTCAGATCACGAACGATTCAAAAAGTTGTATAAGATTTTTTTCTAGTTCCTTTTTTCAATTCTTTCACCGCTGGAGTAAGCAGACGAGTTACAAATGACGCCTTTTTCTGATCCACATTCTACAGTATACTACAAAATTACGTCATTTGCTTCAATGAATTGTAGTAACACTTAAAATTAATATTATAATGGTGTGAGTATTATGTCATTTCAAAAGCCAGCTCTGTCCATCCATAACTGTCTAAGGAAATCAAAACCGTACATACACCGTGATTAGCTAAGGACGGACGGAAATTGTCTGAAAATGTTCTCCTATCATTGTTTACAAGTTCGTATAAATTGAGCTGAGATAATTAAAAGCAACAACATCCTATGTTCTCTAGGAATTAGGAATTGGTGTAGCCTGACATAATTGAATTCAATATAATAAATTTGGATACGATTTTTAATGTGCAGCGGAACATTTTAAAAGAAGCTCAAGTATCATCTCTAAAACAAATGACTATGCCTGCATTGCCAGTTTTTTTGCTACTGACGTTTAGTATCTTTATCATAACAGGTAAGAAATATAATATATATAGTGTGATAATCAATTTTTAGTTGTAAAATTATAAATGACACAACATTTAGCGTTTTTTTTTAAATTGCCAAATAGTTTATAATATAGTTAAAAATAAAAGGATTCTTCTCACATTTCTTGTATTTAGAAATTAATGAAATTTTCACAGAATCAAGAGGACAATATCACTAAGTGATGGTATCAGTGAGATTAAGTTTGACCGTTTAATATTAGAGGCAAGGTCAGGTCAAGGTCATTACCTTTTTCCTGGACATTAAGAATAAAAAATTACTGTTTCCAATCATGCGATCCCCTTTTGTAATTCAAAAGATTGAATATTTTTCTTTTTGCATAAAAAGATACTACCATATAGCGCCTATAGATGATATTACCAAATTGACATGGATAATTTAAATAAAATGAATATTTGCTGATCCGAATTTCCTCTACTTTTCTTAATTTTTTAGGATGTATTAGTTATTTTTATATGCTTCCTATATTTAACTTTTTCCAATTTTCACATATAGTAAAGTTGTCACATAAAGGTACAAAATGATACAAAAACTAAAAGTTTTGATCGTTTACTAAGAGAGAAATAACACTTTTTACGGATTTTTGGCTCAAATCTGTACTTAGATTTGAAGCATTTAAAAGCCAACATAGTTCTAGTATGTGTGAAAAATCTTATTTATTTGATATATTTTGAAACTTTAGTCCCTTATTATTAATTTTAATTACATTTGAAAATTTCGTCTACTCTTTGATTGCTTAAAAATTATAACTAAATTCAATGTTCTATAATAATTTTGAGAGGCAGAAAAGATGATATTTTCATACGCCACCATTCCATATCAACAAATGTTCTTTGAATATTCCATCTAGTCAGAAACCAGAGGAGAATCCTACCTTAAGAAACTGATATCTTTTAATCGGAGCGATATATTACATAACCTGGCAGCATCTGAAGAAATACATCAAAACGTAATTTAAAAATATATATAAGATTTTATCTGGCATTCATTAGAATTATAGTTAAAGATGAAGGATATGGAGATAACGAACAGTATTCAAGACCAAAGTCCATAAAACGATGCAAAATAGGAGCAGAGCAAACACGGACCTCCGAAACATCAGAGGTTGGATCAGGTGCCATGGAGGATGAGCATCCCCTGCTAACCCGTCACACCTGCCGTGTGCTTTTTCGCATGATCGGGAAATAACGGAAAAAATCCGCCGTCAATTCAGTGTATAAACTAGAAGTACTGTGAGCATTGAGCTCACTAAATGATACCCCCACCTCCCATAATGTCCATGTTTTGCTATATATTGTTTTACGCTAATGTGTAAAGAGGAATAACTCGTCGTATCAAATGTTATTCAGAAGCTGCTATATGTAATGTCATAGGTAAGAATATAATGGCAATGTAGCAATGTTTTGCTATGGGAAACCTAAAATACGTGTCAAATAAAGAAGTAAAATAGGAGGTGCACAATGCCAATATGTAATAAAGATTCTTTGAAAGTTTCATTAAATTTTACTCAGTAGCATAAGAGGAGTTGCGGATAAGAGATTGGTATCCCAAAGAGTAACAGACGGACGGAAGGACGGACGGATATGACGATTACTATATATCCTCCCCTTTTCAAGCGGGTGGTATAATAAGGGACTAACAATGAAAAACGTCAGTCAGCATTTGAATCAATGATAGATTGGATTTGCTGACAATATCATTGGATCGACCAAAAAACTTACTAAATGATGACTTAAAACGAGACTGCTTATGAAATGAATTGAAAATTAGTGTATTGCTTAATTTTGACGTTGATCAGTGACCCCATTTTTACTGTTCTAAAGCTTTGATAATTTTGATAAATATGAAGATATATTCCAGTTTATTTACTCACAATATTAGTCTTTTTTAAATTATTATGCGTACCAAAGTCTGATATAATATGACGTTATATAACAAAGTTAGGACAAACGTCTAAGAACTTTTTGAATAAACCTTAAGCTTGTATATTGGAACAAAAGAAAGAATGTTCTACGTATGAACATTTCTAAAACTAGGTAAAGTATTTACAAACAAGCTCATGAAACAAGAATATCAGTAGTCTAAATTAAAGTCATCATGTCGTAAGTTCTATTGTCAATAACATGAACTTCTCAGCAAATACAATTTATCATTAAGTCAAATGGTGACCGACATTTTTAATACTAATTTTTTGGCCATTATTTACACACTGAACTGTTGATGGATTTTTCCGTAATTTCCCGATCATGACAAAGAGCATACGATGGGTGAGAACAGTTGGCAGGGGATGCTCATTGGCATTTGATCCCGACTCTGATGTTTTAGAGGTCCTTGTTTGCTCCCATTTTGTACTATTTAATGGGCCTTGAGATGGAATAGTCGACTGTTCGTTATCTCCCTATATTTCATAAAAACATTCGACATTTCAAGACTTTAACAGGTCGGAGAGAATACTCGAAATCGGGTATTATCCGCAAAATCGCGTATAATACTCGATATTAGGGTATCGTTTAATCCGCGAAATCGGGTATTCCGTGCAACTTTCTATAAAAACTAAAGAATAAAGCAACGGCGCATTATGCCAGTAACTGTTACTTGTACATCATTATCTTGTGGATTTATTTTCATTTAACCTAATTCATAAGGTTGTCAAATAAGTTTAAAATCACACGACAAACACTGCTGGGGTAACAAAGAGGACACAATGGCGTTATTATTTTTCAATATAATTTCTAAAAACAAATAACTACACTTCGTTTGTCTTTATTTCCCATTAAAGTATTCCACATACTTAATTTTCTAATTTGTGTACTATTCACAAAACGTGAAATTTTAAAGAAATTAAACGACTAACGCCGTGTTATGTATTTTTACTGAAAAATGTATGGCGTCCCTTTCACGTGAAATATAAATTATTCCTAACAGTTAAAGAGTACAGTATAAGCGAGTCATAATTGTATATCTCTGCAATAATAGAATACCAACGTTATTATAAAGAAGAAAATAAAATAAGATGAAATAAATACCCACGGGAAAACAGTTTGAAAATAGCTAATTGAAGATGAGTATCTTTTTTTTATGTCAATTTAGCATGAAATTTTTATTCAAAGACACCGTAAATTTTTTGGTTGCATTTTAATCGATTCAAGATATACTACCTTTATATTTTAGTATAAAATAATATATATAAATATTTTACCTTTATTTTATGCATTTGTGTGAAAATTGAGAGCGAGAAGTCATATGAACAGGATTTTCTTGTTTTTTTTTTTTGTTTTTGTTTTTTTTTGGGGGGGTGGGTGGGTATAAATAAAAGTCAAATGTGTACATCTTTTCATGAAGTTAAAATACATTGAATTTCTCAATATAGATCGAGGTACAGTCATATTGAAATATGAATCATATTTTTGAAATATGAATTACATAGTGAAGTTTTCACATTTCTTATAGCTTTTACGTTTATGAACATGTTAATGAACAAACTGAAATAATGGAGTGTTCAATTGCCTTGGAAACTCTTGTCTTACTTTTTGGGAATGTAATTCCTCATCGGACATTAAAATTTCATAAAAATTTCATAAAAATCATAGCCACTTCCTTTCTTTATTATACTATTTGATAGACAGGGTAAATTTTACCTCTTCACCTTCTATATTTTTTTTATATCGCTATCTTATACCTCATTATAATATGCTAATACAACGCACTATCTGATTGGTTCTAGACAATATGTCACAGTTTTCTTTTAGATATTTTATCTATGATACGTATTACTCATGGCAATAACTTTTCCTAATACTCATCTATAATGAAAAAAATGTGTTTAAAAAATAAACATGAATTCTAGTTACTTGTAGTCTTATATTGTGTTAGAAAATAACAATCCTTTTGTTGTAACATCAAAACAATAAAATATGTTCAAACCAGAAAATAACAGGTTGCTTTTTGTTTACCTACAATGTATATGATTTTTATTTGATGAATAAATCTTCCCTACGATTAAAAATATATGACCGAGTTTAACCGACCGTGACATTCAAAGAGAGGTCTCTTGGACACATGTAGAACACAGTCGAGGTTGTTTTGTCAGAGGTGGTCAAGAAGCCTTTAGCGCCCCCCCCCTTTTGAAGTCGCCAAGAAATGGTAAATTATTGATGACTTAGCGAAATTAAACGATCAAGAGTTATGTTCTCTCATAAGCTGTATTCCTGAAACTATCACTGTCTCTGCTAAAATGTTGAAGACATATTCTGCAAATATTCTGTTTGAATGATAAATAAAAAAGAAAAGATTTTCAAAAAAAGAGAAAGAGGGTTCTTTTAGCCGAAATTTTAGAATTTTTATCATTACATTTTTTATACATTCATAAATAAATTTGATTTTATGCACAAGATGAATGTGAAAGTAATTAATGACGCATAATTAGATACGATAGACAATCCCTTGTTTATACATGGCATCATATCTGGTGTGTGAAATGTGTTTCCGTATAATTTGATTTATTTACAAATTGTTCATGTTTGTCGTGTTGATGTGGAATTATTATAAATTCCCGAATTCTGATACTTTACAATTCTGTTGTGTTGGGAATGAACATTAGGAAGATACGTATACTTTCAACATAAGGAAAAATATAAAGCAAATCGAACGCCTTTTTGTGTGCAGATCATGAAATGTACTCACCCCCACGGGTATTTGTTGTCCTGAGGGCATTAATCTTGACGCCCAAATTCTTACTTGGCCAGTGATACCTTTAGAAAACATGTGTATCTAGATTTCAATTGTTGAAATAATTTATGAGCTTTAACAAACATGATATTAGCAAAATGTTTTTTTTATAAATGCATGTACCCTTTACTTTGAAGGAAATGAAATTTTGTGACAAAAATGAAAGAATGAAAAATTTAGTTTTTTGTATAGTATTTAAAATACAATTATTGTACATATTTTTCTGAATGACAAAGACATTTCCTCTTTTTTTTTTTTTTTTTTTTTTTTTTTTTTTTTTACAGAAGTGGTTTCCTTGTTGTCAGAAAATCTCTTATGTAATGACCTTTGCAAATGAAGTCTATGATTAGGTTGTTTTTTACTGATCTGTTTCAATATAAAGAAATTTAAAGTTCATTGACAGTGTCTGGTATCTTCAATTTTTTCTGACAAAAACAATTTTCTACAGTGTTTTTTAAATTCAAATACTTCTAATAGTATCTCTTAATTATGTAAATATGTATTTTACGAATGTTTATTTATTCCAAATAAAAATCAAATTTAATAAGTATTTGCATTTTTATTGAACATATTGAATTTACTAGAAAAACTATAATGTCTCCGTGGCACAAATCAAAGCCCAAGCCTGTACCTCTTCCAAGAGAGAGAGAGAGAGAGAGAGAGAGAGAGAGTACTTCGATTATAGAATGTTTTAAGATACATTTCTCTTGTCCAAGAATTCGAAGCTGGAGCTTATCAACCAATTATCATTTTTGATAGATTAGGCTAATCGCTTTTTACTTTGTGCTCTTATCTAATATTTTGAAAAAATACACTAAGCTTAACTAAACATATTGTCACAGATGAAAATGTACCATCGAACATTTTGACAATTACTTTGGACATTTTCAATTCAAAATTCTATATCTGTTATTTAATTTAATGAATTTGTCATAATTGCTTAAATCTGTTAGATGTATCTACTTTAACATGTCTAATTATCTTAATTAGCCATGATGAGCCAGATGGACTGTGCTTTGTGGACTTAATTATTGTTTATTTAAAATCATAATTTTCAACTCTATTTGTAAATCAAATTAACTCATGTCATATTTACTCAAACTTGTCAATTATCAATATGTCTATAAATACAAATTTTTATTAACATTCGGGGAGTTGGAATCGGGACGCGCTTGTCCTTGATATTGTCCGACCCGACGAGAAATAAAGGTCTGTAAATCGTAAAGCGGCTTTATCTTCATTAACCAATAGTCCACCCTAGTGGCTTCGCAACAAGTCCACGCTCCTAACGCGAGGGTGTGATAATATAACTATATGCACTGTATTTACAAGTTTATGTACAATTATTAATATATTGTTGTTTGTATTATTTTAATTATGATACTCATTGTTGCATATGACCAAAATCAGATACTAGTAACTCTAAAATCTTAAAGATCTTTATGATTATCTAAAATCCCGAAGAAATTAATATACTTCTGTTGCAAAAAAAAAAAAACGGGTCTCTGGAAATTTGAAAGGTGTGATCAGGTGCCTAGAAGGAGTATGCATCCTCTGTTAACAGTTCAAACCTGCTGTAAACCCTTCGTATTGATTAAATAGATGGGATTTTTCATAGTAAAATTCAGCAAAAAAAGTCTTACAATTGGTATGAAACGAATCAGCCAAAATATAATCCAATGATAGGTTATATGTGTTAATAAAGTCATTATAACGATCACAGAATTTACAAAATGCCGTCTTTATTCGAGATTGGTTTAAATCCATGAAGTATCAACTTATCAGTAAGTAGCATTTCTCTCTTAAAAAATTGATCGTACTCAGGACAACACCCTGAGTAAAGAATAAAGTTGGGAGACATGTATACATAAATCCAGAAGCAGATGATTTAAGAAATTAATTTAATTTTTGAAGATTCATGAGGTTATAAACTACGACGCTTCACGCCGGCATATTTCATGAAGCGCGTTAGCGCTTCATGATAAATATGCCGGCGTGAAGCGTTGTAGTTCATATACCTCATGAATCTTCAAAAAATTAAATTTATTTCTTATATTTACATTATTTTTCTGATGACTTGCAGTAAATTTAGGCCGTTCAATTGTCATTTTTAAAACGAAACAGTGTGCACTATGTTTTTTGACATCAAGAGCGGTATTATGACGAAACAATGGAGATATTCATGCTCATTCATGGTACGTGCCCAATGTTGTTCATGAAAAAATGAACAGCATTTTTTTTGTAAAGAATCTTAGGGGAAAATTATTGGAAATGTAAATATAATGGAATATTTCTACATAAATAGGGAAAGTTGACATGGAAAAGCTATAGTCATTTCCTTTAAAATATATTTTTAATTGGCCTTTATCGTCTATGGTCCGTATACCATCTAAATATGAAACAGATGTGGCAGACTCTGAGTTTCCTTAATTCAAGTTAACTGGGATACATCGAGTCATATACATATTTGTTTTACTGATTGAAAATATTGTAATTTTTTTCTGAATGAATTGGGAAAATGAATCTATTTTGATTATGTCATGTAGATACCATGTCCTTTTCCTTGCATCCGCCCGAGTTAATAATGATAGGTTGCAAAAGGCATCAATATCAATGAATTTTATAATTCTGAAATTAAATTATGTCATTTTCATTCATTGTTCTTGAATTAAAGATTACTATCAGAACGGTGTCAGTAATGGGCCCGTACAAAACCCAGACACATTTCAATCGTTAGGACCTTAAAGGAAATTGTTATTAAATTAAACAACGTCCCTATTGGACAAGAACGGAAACTGTCTGGAAAACTCGCCTATTTAAAACTGTTATAAATGGACGGACATAACATGAAGTATCTGTATCCGAAAATCCTTCAGGAAACTTTGTTGATACAATTGTGAGTAGGAATTCGGTTCCGAATATTTCAAATAACGATACCGTAAGACCTTCTGAAGTATAACCTTCAGGAAGATGTTCTTAACATTTTACCCAGCTTCAAATCTCAAAGTACTCTCTGTCTGTCTGTTTGTCATGATTGGTAAGTATCGTTATGTTTTCCGTTAACATCCTCACGTATATAATGTTTTCTAGTGTAACTATTTATAATTTATACTATGAATAATCTATATATCAAATGGAGTGACATATTGTTGCATGTCCTTAAATTGTTCTCATTCGAAATTAAATAGATTATGACATATTAGCAATCGATACAGTTCCAAACAATTTCATTTGTTCAAAAAGTTAACATGCAGTAAAGATATACATATTGATGTAGAAAAGAATATTAAAATGCTTGCAAAATTTTAGGCACAGTCAAGACTAAACGACGTTTCAAAGAATTACATGCTGCCTGCACAAATGAGAGTCAACTGATGCAAGTTTCAGGATATACCCAAAGATATTTTAACACAGACAATTACAGAACACTGAAGGAAGATCTAAGAAACTCGCCAATCTATTGTATGTGGGAAAAGTGTTGCACAATAAGAAAAAGAAAGGGGATAAAAAGGACAGAAAAATGGTTCGAGAAAAACATGAAATGTTTAAGAAAAGGTAAGGTATGATAGATTTCAAAACATTATTGCATGTTTTTAAAAAATCCCAATTCTGGGATTGCACAAACGAATTTATTTAAAAATCAGTTTGTATTCTAGGGATTCTTGTCTTGACAATATGCATGGTTTAATTGTTCTGGATTTTATTCTCATGAGTTTTCCACATCTGGAAAATTCAGTCATCTGCTTTAATGATTCTGTTAAAGAGGAAACAATTTGTTTAAATCTTATCGTCTTGAAGAAATCCAAGTAAACACCTTTCTAATCAATGTTATTCTCTTGGTTCTTTCATCCTCCCCTATTTAAGAAAAAGAACGAGTGGATCTTTATCTGAGATACTTTACTCTTTGACTGAAACTTCGATATGATATCCAATCTTGTGAAGAGAAAAATACATCAAAAATTTAAAATATAATTATTTTCAGTTACACTATGTGATATACATTTGTTTTCTCTTCTGTAGAGACCAAAATCTACGATTTGATTTCCAAAGAAACATTAGAAACATCCTCCAGTGACGTCAAAATTCGAGAACTGGGAGATCAGACAATAATCGTTCGAAGTCATCCGAATTTTCCTTGGAATTATAAATATTGTTATACTAATTCCATTCATTCATTAAATTTCAAAACTGAGTTTAAACATCTTGAAATGAAAGTGGCGCTGCGAGTTCTGTGGTCTGAAATCAACGAAAAACATGATGAACTTTTCGTTCAGCAGGGAAACGTTTTGCAACGAATACCAAAAGGATCTGGGTATCTAGAAATTAATGTTACCGAATTAATGGACGTAAAACTTCAGTTCAAAACGAATTACGTGCCACTTAACACCTGTGAGACATCAGTGGAAAGGGGTTTTCTTATTTGCATGAAATGTAAGTTTTAATGGAAACCAATTCATTTTATCTATTTCGTGACTAAAGAAAAAGAGTGACTTTATCAAGTGAAAGAGTAAGAAGATTATTTCATAAGGCATCTTTATTTAATTTGGTTTTTATTCAATAAAATGTTGTATAGTAAAGTGCTTTAGTCTACGAGAAATCTTGATGTCAAAAGCTAATTTCATTTTCAGTTTTAAGCCTGGACCAGAAGAGATATTCTCTCTGTGATGAAGTAATGGAAAACGTAATCTTGGATTCTAGAAAGAAAGGTGAGCTCTTAAAGTTTTTTAATTTTTTAATATAAAAAGGAGAAAAAAAGGAAGAATAGAATCTAAGAAATAAAGCTATTGATACTGATAGAAAGGTGCGCAATCATAATTCTGGAATACGAATTTCATCTATAATCCTGAGCATTCATATTAGTAGTTTTTTTTAGCCATGTTTCACGTGCTCTTTTTAAGTTATACAGGTATTTCGTTATGTTAAATATTTTAATAATATTTTGGGGATCTAAGTTGCACAAAGTGAAAAAGTTTATCGTTTATTTTAACTTCATTGGCAAAGCAACATACCAGTTAAGTGATAATTTGTTTTTAAGAAATATCACTTAATTATTGGCAAAATATTTAGTTAAAACTACAGTAGATATATTTTTATTATTATTTTTATTATACTTTAAAGATCAAATTAAAGATTCTTTTACAGCATGATATAAAACTTTCCTCAAAAAGACTCAATTGCATTGGAATTTTTATTTTAAATTACTAAATAAGTTTTGAAAGAATTTTTGTATATAATTCATACATTAATATAAATATTAATTTCCTAATATATTCTTTTAATTAAAATCAGCATAATTTTTTCAGTAAAGAAGAAAAGGAAAGGAAGAAGAAGCAGAAAAATCAAAAGAAAGAACAAAACACAATCAAAAAACAAATGACTGCATTTGGTTGATGTGAATTTTTCACTACAACACACCGCATAATCCTTCTCTTTTGAGGATAAAGCAACGAAGCTTTCGAAAAAAAAATTAGAGAGTGGGTTTTTCAAGAATGAGGATTTATTCCGAAATGTCTTTGAATGCAAGATATAAAAGATTGTATGAATAAAAATGTGTGTAATTCTTATGAAAATTTGTTTAAGTACAATGGGAAAAGAAACAAGTTTTCTAACAGTTCAAGGACGTTTTGCCGAAGTCCAGGCTCAGCGAAGATTTTACTATGTACTAGTATTCAAGTTCCCGATTGCTATTCTTCAGATTAATAATGATGCTTACGAATCCTGATATTTATATGTATCTGAGATTTATATAGAAGTGTTAAAGTATTGCATACATTTGTGTATATACTCAAAATGCAATTAGTTCTTTTATAAATTATACGGTGAATTTGATAAAAATTCCTACCCTTTGTTTACACGCGTACATGTATGCTTTTAAAAGTGTCTTTGAGTGTGAATGAGAGACGGCGAGAGAGGGCTTGTGTGTACGTTTGAATATTTCATACTAATGATTTGTAACAATTATGTATGCATACATTATGCATACATTATTTATTTTAAAAATTTTCAATTTGAGATGTGGAAGTCTTTTATGAAATGTGGTAAAATTGTGCAAATTAAAGAAATACCTTACAGAGTTTTTAGAAAAATTGAAAATAAAAAAGTTGAAATTCTTTTTTAATTACTTGTAATTTAGTAAATTACTCTAAACAAATCGATGTAATTGTATTCCTCCTAAATTACATTTCATTTATTTTTATAATTAATATAATTTTTTCCCAATTAACATAGTTAAATTTTACATTTCTTTTTTGTTCATAGAAAACTTCCTCAGCCCTAGTTTCAAACTTTGTTGAACTCCAAAGACATGGCCACTGGATATTTTTTAAAAAAAAATAAAGTTTAAATATTTTCCACTATGTTTATACTTCAGTTCATTTTTAATTTTTTCTTAAATTATAATTTTAAATCCAAGCAAATCATCAAATATGCTTTGCATTTAATATGTGATACATCATTACTAGTATATGTATATAATCAGGTATAATATTTTGTACGATATTTGCCAAAATTTGCAAAACAAATGAAAAATTTTGAGATGTGTTTGATTACATTTTTCAAAGTTATTGCGAGTAATTGATAACATTGGTAACTGTTCCAACATACCTACTAGTCCTTGTTATGCCTTTGGGCACAAAGGGCAAGGACTAGACTACTCCACTTCTATCTTGGGCATTTCTTTCCAGTTCTTCTCAAGTTAGTTTCTTGTATCTCATTTCCTTTTCCACAATCCTTCGCCAGGTAGACCAGGTTTCCTCTTCCTTTCTGGTGTACATCAAAAAGCTACTTTTGTAATTATCTTGGCTAGTTTTCTTAACATATGCCCAATCCATCGCCGTCTCCGTTTTGTAAATATAGTTCTCATATCGTCTGTTTGCTTTTTTATCGAGTTTCATATTGGATTTTATTTGGCCAAAAATCTTCGTGATCTTTCTGAGGCATCCATTGTGGAAACTAGAAAGTTTACATGTCTTCTTCTGTCATTCTCTAGCATTCTGCCCCTTAGAGTAGCAGACAGGGTGCAGCTGTTATAGATTCTTAACTTTTGTCCTTCTAATTAGAGTACGTCATTTGTGTTCCAGATGCTCTTGGGGCTGATGAAGGAAACCCTAGCTTTACTTAGTCTGACCATTATATCATTGTCCGCACCCCACCTGATGTTACTATGCTGCCAAGATAGGTAAATGTTATTGTTCTGCTCTGGTCATTTCCATCTACCTGTATTCGTGTTGGTTGTTTGTGTTTAACGTCATAACTTCACTTTCCTTGGTATTGATTTCAGGTCCATTTTTTCTGATTTACTCTGTAATTTTGAACTTTGCATATATGCTTTTTTAGATGTGACAGTAGGTCCAATTAAGTCATCTGCGTAGACTAGGTCTTCCATACCGGTAAAATGGGTCCATTTAATTCCTGTGTTGTCGCCACGAAGGGTTGTTTTCATAACCCAGTCTTTTGCAAGTATTCATAAAAAGGAGAGCCGACATCATAATGCCCTGCCTCATGCCAGATTTTACTATGAAGCATGCATCTGATTAGCCGCCTTTATAGTGCAATTAAACTCCAAGTAAAAATACTATCTTTGATGGTATCCCATGTAACGGGAGAAGAGAAAATGCAGCGGACCAGACCGGGATTCGAACCCGGGCCCCCTGAAAGTCTGGTCAGGTGCTCTACCAGCTGAACTATCTGGCCACCGGCGGTCGAACCCAGCTGACCGCCACATTCCTCCCTCCTTTAGCCCTCCAAAATCCCCAACCCAGGCTCATCCCTGGCAGGCCTCTCACCTGTCAGTTCCAGGGCATGTCACGGCACCAGATGTAACGGGAGAGGAGAAAATGCAGCGGACCAGACCGGGATTCAAACCCGGGCCCTTCGAGTATTCTTCACCATGAAACTCCGGTCAGGTGCTCTACCAACTGAGCTATCTGGCCACCAGCGATCAAACCCGGCTGACCGCCACACCCATAATGCCTTAAGATCTCCCTCGAGCTTTCTCTGTGGATACTGTGAAATGCTATTTCAAATCAATTACTAAAGTAAGTTTTTTATAAGCTGTCTTTGTCTGTACATTGCTCTATAATGTTTTATAGGGTAAAGACCTGTTCACAGCGGCTTTTTTCTTTCCTACAACCTGCTTGCTCTCGTCTTATTCTGGCATCGACGCAGTCATGATTCTGTCTATCATTATTCTGCTGAAAATCTTACTAGGTATTGATACCAGGTAGTAAGGTGATGCCCCTCCAGTAACTGCAGTTAATAAGCTCTCCTTTCTTTGGCAGTTTGGGGATATTTCCTTTAATTTGGACAATGTCGTAGGTACTTTATTATTACTATAGTATTCTAGGTCTTGGTGAATAATGGGTGAAAAATGTCTGCTGCTAGGTTTGGATTAGGTGGTCATTTCCAGGTGCTTTGTTGTTCTTAAGGGAGGTTATTGCTTTGTATATTACAGCTTTAGATGGTTTCTCTATTTTATTTTCAAAATCAGTGACAGTTCCCGGTATGTTTTCCAGCTCGTTAGGCTCTGGACGATTCAACACTTCTTCAAAATGTTCTTTCCATCTTTATTCTTGTTCTCCTTCGGATGTAATGAAGTTGCCTTTATTTTTTTTTAAATTGCTAGTCTCTTACAGGTATATTTGTTTGTCTTTTACTTCCACTCAACTTTTGGTTACTACATTTGAAAGAGATCTACCTTCATTGTTCAGAAGCAGCTTTCTCAGCTTTAGCCCTTGCCATGCCTTTTATTTTTCCGATCTTTCTTTGTTATTTTCTTCACATCTCTATTATAATTGGAATAACATTCTCTTAGTCTCTCTTTTATTCTTTCCAAGTGGGTGTTACATAACTTAGTTTTAAGGCCTTGCCTTTGTCAATGATTTCCAAGTACATGTATCTGGTGTAATCCATTCCTTATGCACCTGCCTCTTAAACCCTAGAGTCTTCTTGCTTGAAGACAAGGTGCAGATTTTTCCAAGTGTTCGTCAATCACTTTGTCATTCACAACATCACATCATTGCAAAACTTGAAATCTGTTCTTGTTCTCTTATCTCAAGCCTTGTCTCACTTTGTTTTCTCTTAGCTTGAATGTGTCTATTCGCCTAATGTTGCTCTTTGGCGCTATTTTTATAAGCTTTAGCTTTTTGTTGGCATTGACAACTTCCAACGTCATCCCCACTCTTCACTCTTGCATTCTGTAAAGATCTTTTCCATTTTCCTTTGATAGCAATGTGGTTGATTTGGTTATTACCTCTACCTCCAGGTGACACCGATGTTAGTTTGTGTATCACCTTAAGCTGAAACAGAGTTTACCAATGACCATGTTGTTGTTTCCACATAATTCCTTGAAGCATTCGCCATTCTCATTCATACTTCTACAGTCATGCCTCCCCATAACTCTTTCATAACCGACATTATTGCTTCCAACATTTGTATTGAGATTTCCCATGATGATCATCAGATCTTGTTTTGGATATTTTAGACATTCGGCCTGTAGAGCCCTATAGAATTCCTCTCTAATCTCATCTTTTGCTTCATTTTAAGGGGCGTAAACCTGTATCACAGATGTCAGTACAGTTTTTGTTTCAGTCTTACTCTGATGATTCTTTCATTTACATGATGGTATTCCACTAGTGCTTTTGCTCAGTCTGATTAAAATCAAACCTTCACTAGCTCCTTTTTATTGTTTTGTCGCGTGAACAATAAAAAGGAGCTAGTGAAGGTTTGATTTTAATCAGACTGGCTTTTGCTGCTCTTTTAATTCAGATGATTGCTTCTCCCTCGTGATGTTGATTGTCCCATCTTCCAGGGTACACTTCACCTGTATATTGGCAATATTCTTCCCAGTCCGTTCATCTACATTCAATTATGCCTAGTACATTTAACCTGTTTTCCTTCATCTCTCTCAGAACTTGAGTCTGTTTACCTGTTTCATACACGGTATGTCCGTTCCAGAAACAGACTACCTCTCGTTTTAGTTCGTGTGTTCATGCAGTATACATCTCGTGTGGACAATTCCTGTCGGGTTTCACTGTTCACAGTCAAACATGTAGTATTCTGCTGGCATTCTGAAGACTCGACGTCAGTAGAAATATTTCTAATCCTTGTTTCCGTAATTGCTATGGATCCCAAAGGTAACCACAAATCAGCTGTTTGTTGCTACTTACCCATAGCTGGGGTCTAGGATTGCAGGCATCAGAGCATATCCACACACCAGTGGGCCATGCACGCAGTGCACTTAAGGGGCCTAGTCTCCTCTAAAACCAAGTGATTTTGCTAGGGTGGCAAGGTATAAGTTTCTATCTGCCATCTCGAGGAGGATCCCACTTCTAGTCCACACAGGTCTAACTGTGGAGAGGCTGTAAGGAAGACTGACCTATTTTGCTTCCTTTTCATCAGTTGCCATGAAGGATTAAGAATCCCCTGTCGACGGGTCCCACCCGCCGTGCGCTCCGTGTCATAGTCAAACAAACGGAAAGAAATCCGTAGACAATTCAGCATGAAAATTATGACCTAATAATATATTTGAAAAATTAATATAAGTCAATATTTACCTTGATGGTAGATTTTACTTGCTAACAAGACACAGTACTAGTCATACATAGACTTGCCAAATGTTGCATTTAAATGAGACTGTTGATGTCCTTGATTTATCAACTTATTTGTCGGTAGCTTGCCTTGGGAATTGTTTTATGAGGAACTTCGTATCCACTCAACTGGAAAACATATCCATATACATGTACGTGAATGATAACGGTATATTATATGGCATGTCAAACGTTGCAATATTTGATAATCTTGTGATGTATATTCAAAATCTTGTGATGTATGTTCGAAATCTTGTGATGTATATTCAAAATCTTGTGATGTATATTCAAAATCTTGTGATGTATGTTCGAAATCTTGTGATGTATATTCAAAATCTTGTGATGTATATTCAAAATCTTGTGATGTATGTTCGAAATCTTGTGATGTATATTCAAAATCTTGTGATGTATATTCAAAATCTTGTGATGTATATTCAAAATCTTGTGATGTATATTCTAAAACTTGTG
>NW_026920445.1:0-16824 GCF_032062105.1 Saccostrea cuccullata | reverse complement strand
CGTTCCGTGAAAGAAAGCAAAGAAACGAGTCAGTATTTAATGAGAAAACTGACCATTGGGAAAGTTTGCATTGTTTCATGACTCTCATGAAATTTATATTGATAGTTTTAAAATAATTTTTTCAGAATATAAACGTGATTCATGTAAGAAATTCATTCTACTCTGTAAATGAGCCCGGTTCTCTGTACTTCTGAGTACTTTGATTTACTATTTAGCGCTGGTCTTGATGTAATTCATCAATTACCATTGAACTGTTTTTTGTGTTAAACCAATATTTTATGGCCAAATTGGCATTTATATTGAATTAAATGGTTGCAAA
This sequence comes from Saccostrea cuccullata, assembly GCF_032062105.1. NCBI lineage: Eukaryota > Metazoa > Mollusca > Bivalvia > Ostreida > Ostreidae > Saccostrea > Saccostrea cuccullata. Next base: position 16,505 of record NW_026920445.1, on the reverse strand, counting down.
ATGTAGGCGGGAATCGAGAGTTAGCGTGCGTGTTTCTTTTGTACATCTTAAAAATTCCATTTCTATACAGTTTTATTTTTTTCTTTGCCAATTCACCATGCTGATGTACCAGACATTGCAGAGTTGTTAGCATAAAGCAATATGCACTGCATTTTTAGAAGTAAAATTTAGAATTTATCTGCATGTTAATATATCAAGTATTTATAAATTATGCTTCGAAGCATTTCAAAGAGTAAGATTTTTTTTACGTTATACAGTGATAGCTAATGCGTACTGTTGTAAAATGAAAGGCAGAAATTCAGATTCCTATAACACTCGACTTGCAGTATTTCAAGTATAGTGTAAAATGTTGACTTTAATGATATTTGCATCATCAACTTTGTTGTCAATAGCATGTCTCGTTAGAGAAATTGTTTCTTCATAGAATATACTCTTGCGTAACAAATCAGCATTTTTCTGCTTAATAAAGTCTTTTAATGCTTTGTCGTATGTGTTAGAAATTACTGGATTTAGAGCATAGCATGACAGCCAGCTAATATTTGAAAATAGTTGAAGGAGTTTTATATTCAATTTAGTAATACCATTTTAAGATTCAATTACCCTTTTATAAGAGAGAGAACTCTTTAAAGGCATTTACGTCTTTTAGAACATCGTTGTACTAAAGTGTACTTTTTAGATATAGTCATTCAAAATTTTAATTTAAAAGGATATTTAAAATACAAATGAAATTTATTTGTAGCAGGCGAAACCTAAGTTTGAAGAATGGTTTACTCTTTAATGAAGCAATTGCTTCAAATGGTTTTTAGAATTTACCTTTTATGAATAAAATAGTACAGATATGAGAATATATTTAGAATAGGAAAGTTTTAAATTAAGTACAATGATATATTCTCTCAAATAATATCGGGATAACATTGTCGCCGACAGGATGTCTAGCCTTGAGCTGGTTTTTCCTGAGTACTAAAGTTCATCCCAGGTTATTCTAGCACAGTAACGTCTATCTAGAAAAATGATTTAAAGGAAGAAAAACACATCATCAGAAGAGTCGGAACGGATGTTGAATGTTACAGTCACTGACTTAAATGTAACTTTCATATAAAAGTTTTCTCCGTATTTGCTTCTCCAATTATAGCCAGTGTTAAAACCTTGGATTAAAAGAACTTCCTTTTTAAACTGTAGATCAGACCTTTGCACCCAGCTATCCATCTAAATGTTGTTTTATTACTCAATATATTTTTATATGACCTTTTTTGTATGTAAAGTACGTATGATTTTATACCCTTTAAAGCCTTTAAAAGTCAATTGACTTGACTCATACGTACGCTCGAATAAATTCATTTACCACGTTTTTCATTTACTTAGAAATAGACACAAATTTGAAAGCTTACTTCCCCATTTGGCTCCAGGCTCCAGAGCAAATGTCGTTGCTTATAAGACGGTGGATTTGATTTTAAAAAATATTTGAATTAAGAAACCACTTACTATTGTAAATAATATCCTTTGGGGAGTTGCTACAAAAATCTCTATCGATGAAAATTTTCGGGATTTCTTATATATACTTATCATCAGCAACGATTTTTTTTTTACCAAAAGTGGTTTTCTTTTCATGTGACTTATGGCAGGATAATTTAAATGCCAACTTTATATTTCATGAGCTGTACAGGAAAGTATTCAGAGTGCATATACATGTAGCATATACATGTACATGTATATACATCTACTCAAATCGGCAGTTTTGTTTGCTAAAGCATCTGCTTGAGGAAATTTTAAGTTCAAATGAAATCTTAAATAGAGGGATTATAAAGCAATTATAATTTTAATAATTTTTAAACGTATCCTGAATAAAATTAAATTTCAAAGTACTAGTATATCAAGTGATGTGTGACATATTTTTTCCGTGTTAGCTGTTTTACGCCCGATGAACATTTGCATAAAAGGAAATTGAAAGATATGAAGCACGTTTCTGTAAAACTTTAGTAGCATTCGGAAGTTACGATCTTCAACGAAAGAGAGGACATACAAAACATTTCACCAGGAAGTTTTGAAATTTTGACATGATAACATTACGTCTATTTCTATTATTTACAGGAACATTGGTAAAAATAATTATAAATGCAGGTAAGTGAACTAATTTTTAATTAGAGAACTGTAAGCTGAATTGCTCCCCCTTTTATTTAAGGAATAAGTGTCTTATTTTTCGAATTCACGAAGTGATCAATGGATTGGCTTGTGTGATAATTTGCATAATTATCACACAAGCCAATCCATTGATCATCTTCATGAATTCGAAAAATAAGACACTTATTCCTTATATTTACATGCTTTGATTCCGCCAATCCACGGGCTCCAAGCCTGCTTCTCTCTAGGTGTTGTCCCGCCCTGCACGTGGTTTTTTTTTTGGAACCGCGCCAAGACATTCATGAGGAAATAAATTACATTTACAATTGGTAATTTTATCTCGGACAAAGACATTGGAAATGTAAATATAAAGTTTTGTTTCTCCTTCATGTTTATAATATTCTCTTTAATTGCTATTAACAGTAATCTTTGCATTTCACAATATAAAACTGTCTCCCACTTATCAAAATTGATATAAAGTCTTTTACCTCTAGATTATAATAAATAAGAGTGTAATAATCGGTTGCTGAAATATAAGTTCTCACTTTAAGTGTAGAAGATAATACAATATATCATCTCAATTTTACCATGTTTTCCAGCGTTTGTGGCACATGTTTGGAACTCTTGATAAGAAGCCTAAATAACTAATGTCTAAGAAAGTCGTCAAGGTTAGAGGATGTTGGAAGTGTATCCTGGTTATTTTTGTAACATTGAGCAGTAATTGCTATGACTGTAAGCGTATGAAAAAGATGTCATTTACCTAAACTCTTGATATAAGCTTTCTAGGTAATGGGATGTTGTAAGTGCATGAATCCGGGTTATTACATTTCTTTGAGTTGTGAATAGAAGCTTTAGAATATTGTATTCTGTAACTTAAACAGATACAACGTTTTGGGGGAAAGACCATCCCTGAAAGGTTAAATAGAATAGAGTGGAATATTCATTCAACCAACTTAGGCCCACAGAGGAGCATACAGACGAACAATGTCCAAATTCATGACAGTTACAATTAAATGGCAAAGATATGAAAAATCTTTGTCAGATACACTGTATCAATTATTCAGCTCGAATAATCGATATCACCTATTCATCTAAAAAAGGTAATATCAGCAATTCGGAAAGGTGATATCACCTATCCAAATAAGTGATATCACTAATTCAATTTGAACGAGTGATATCACTCAGGCAATTTATTACCCCTGGTAATAAAGAACCTTTGTATAGTGTGCTGGATATCGCAGGGCATCAACGATAGCAGGAAACATGGGGTAATTTGAATAACAGGCGAAGCCTTATAATTTATTTTTTGATAATAAGCAGAGTTGACAAAATATTTTAATAATACTGATTACTGTAAAGGTACATGCATGTGTTTTTCTCCTCTAAAGATAACAAAGAAAGAACCTGGAGTGATGCCAACTCGGAATGTAATCTTCTCGGATCACACGAAAGTGGAATATTCTCTGAAATATCAGCTATATATCAAGATCAAGTACCGACAGATGGCAAAATGTACTGGATAGCTGCAATTAAGAAGACAACGATCCCTTTTAGATTTAATAGTGAGTTTGGATGAAATGATTTGTTGTTTTTACATCATCCAAAAAGATTCTTTTTATTTCTCTTTTTTTTTCAAGAAAAAAAGATATTCAAAATAATGCAGCATGCATAAAATTTGTTTTAAAATCTATAATTCTAAAAGTTATTTTTTTTTAAAGTTTCCCTTCATTTGTTTCTATTCTTATCCAAATCATTATAAGAAAACTTTGTGTTTATAATACCTCTGTTTATTTTTTTTTTTCAAATACAAATATGACAAATAGATCCCTTATTTTCAAAACAGCATCTTTTGGGATATAGTTCTTGTGCTACATGTATTTACCAGTACTAAGTGAAAGTAGTACTCAATACTGTTCACCGATATTCCTTGCGTTTCAGCGCTCGGAACTTTTTCTTGCTTTATCTGGATCGCATATGCGTCGAAACCAGAGGGGTGGCTGGGGGTTAGCTCCCTTTTTTTCAAATGTAGACTTGATATAAGCATTGAAAATTGGGGCTTACGTTTTTTGTTTGTTTAGCCCCCCTCCCCCTCCTTCACTCTCAATTAGCCATCCCACTTTCAATTTACTTCCGACGCCTATAGATCGTGAGGTAGAAATTCCTGACACACACACAAGTAAAGTATAATTTTGTCTAATATTCACAATCAGCATAATTTTCTAAATATGAAATCCATTTGGCATCTAATATACAGTTTCCTATTATTTAAACACAAGAAACCTGTCACTGCATGGTGGAATTCACGACTATCTGTATAACTATTTACAATACTCTAGGAACATCAAAATATTTAGATGTATTTGTTTTGACTCAATTTAATAGAAAAAACAATAACCCTGTTAAAAATATATATCTAATATTCTATTAATTAACATTCTGTTTATAGTAAAGTAGATATATATATCTTTTAAACAATAAAAATCTTTTTCAAAAACCAACTCCTTGTTCACAAAAATCTTTTATATAAATCCCATAAATAGCTTATTTAGGAACTTACTGTTCACACTACAACTTAACCATATTTGAATTTCAGTTAAAATACAAAGATCATAATATTGTCCAAGAACAATAGATACATCCTTATTAAGTCAATATCGGATCGTTTTATGCCTCCGTAATCGAAGACTCGGGTAATAGTTTTTGACCTGTCAATCCGTCTAATCTGTCTGTTTGTTTGTCCGTAAAATCTTTAATCTTGCTTATAGCTTCGAGTGGGTGGGGCTATGGTTTCATATTTTACAGTTGTATACCTCTCTTTAAGTACCACCAAATATCTCCTGACCTTGGAGTTTGATCCACTTTTACAAGAAATATCACACTTTAACCTTGGTCATAACTTTAAGCAGTTGTTGCTAGGTCTTTCATACTTCACATGTGTATTTATTGTGACAAGACCTCTTAGTGGGTTTAAATATTTTTGAAATTTTGACCTTGACCTTAGAGTTTGAGGATACCCTATTCAAAGGATTTAAAGTGAACTCTAACTTTTGAACAGTTAAAAAAACTACGGCTTTTATATTTAACATGTGTATTCATTGTGACAAGACCTAGCTTCCTTTAGGTATCATGTTCATCATAACTTTGTAATTACTTAGTTTACTTAATACCCAGGAGCAGAGAAGAATATTTTTTATCATATAATGTATTTTCACTACATAATCAATAGAGTCCCACCCTAACACCAGGGGCCGTTTTACAAAAAGTAATCGCAAGTCGTAACTCCTAAATCTTAACTTTCCTCGCAAGTCGTAACGGAACCCCAATAGGACCTGTAACGTAATAAACAAGGGCAAAGATTTCTTCTTGTCGCCATTTTACTTTTTAGCCATTTCAGGTATAAATTGCCTGCGCGACATCACCTTGGTTGGCGCGGTATCCCAGATATATATAAATTAATATAAAATACATGGTTACTGTCTTGAAATATAAGCGATATTTGGTCGAGGGTAAGAAAACGTGACAGAGGGCGAGGCTTGCCGAGCCTTCTTACGTTTTCGACCCGAGCCCAAATATTGCTTATATTTCAAGACAATTATCATGTATTTTGTTTATCCTGCAACAAAATTTTACATTTGAACTTCCAAAACAAGCTATTTCCGACAGATTTAGGCACATCTCTGCAGTTGAAACTATGACGCCATGGCGTTAACATTGCAATATGCATGACGTCACAATGCTTTTAGAACGTCGGAATACATGCACGAGGCTTTATTAGGGCAGTGACTGGATAAAGCTTTGGTTTATGAGGTTACCTTTGTTAGGTCAATGCAGGGGATAGTTGCAGGATAAATTAAGGTATGTCCTTAATATGAAAGCCATGTTTTACTTCTTAATCCGACACTAATTTTGGGTCTCCAGAGCAAAACTATGGACTTTGCTACTATAACCATATGGGAGGCGAAAGTGTCATTTAGTGAGCTAATTGCTAACAGTACCTCTAGTTATTTTTTCATTCCCGAATGCATTAAACTTATATCTTAATTTTGAATTACAGAGTGCAGATCTTCTGTCGACGTAAATACCGGTATCTTCAATATCCAGGGGACAAGACGACCAGTTTATGACTGTTTTAACAATTGTAGTGGAGATTTTTTTGCATTATCAGTGAGTAATTCTAAGTTCCGTTGACTAAAAGTTGTTTGAAGAAAATCTTATCTTGATTTTAACAGAAAAACTTTGTACACATACATACATTTTGCAATTTTCAATTCCATAAGCAGTAAATGTCCATTCTCTAAAATGGAGGGTAATACAAAGCGAATTGTTTATTAATAAATGATTCGATTCTTTTAGACTTGACTATACCCCCGCTTGAAAAGTGACAGGGTATATAGTGATCGGTATGTCTGTCTGTCTGTTTGTCTGTCCGTCCGTCTGTTACGCTTTCTGGTACCCATCTCCTATCCGCAACTCTTCTTTACCACTCAATAAAATTTAATGACACTTTCACAGAATCTTTGTTACATAATGCCATAGTCCACCTTTTATCTTACGTGTTGATATGACACATATTTTGGTTTCCCAGAGCAAATCATTGGCACGGCCATTTTTTTCTATAATATTGAAGGGTACCCATCTGTTATCCACAACTCCACCTAAATCACTGAATAAAATTTGATGATACTTTTATAGATTCTTTCTTACATAATGCCATTGTGCGCCTCTTATTTTATGGAAAGCAACGGGTTCAAAATTCCAACTCTGTAATTCTTGAAATGTACACATGTCTGAATTTGTAAATTGTAAATCTTAATTTCACCTTAAAGGTCTTCCGTCTCCATTAACAGAAGACCTTATTTTTTTCGTTCGGTTTCTTTTTCCGTTTTATTACTGTAGATCACTAAATTTTCGCGACACCTTATTTTCGCGAGATAGTCATTGACTTTTGATTAGCAAGACAAAATTTTCACGAATTGTGGTTAATGCTCTATATAATCGTAAGGAATACTATTATACTTTCGCGAGCACACTGTCTCGCGTAATTACGCGAAAATAAAGTTCTCGCTAATAAGAGCCATTCTATGTAATGACTTGCACTTTTATATAGGAGCTGTGGCACGCATAGTCTCAGAATTTCTCCAAACTCTCAATGATAAAAGTCTTTGATACCCTAAACTGAAATCAGGCAAAAATTGGTTGCTATGTTTTATAGTTACCATGGCAACATGTCTTAAAGTTCGAAAAATGGCATTTTTTAACATGTTTAGAGCCCCATAGTTAACATTTGCGGCAAAGCAAACAATTGGCAATGACTGTTTCCAAAAGCTGAAGGTCAGATGTCTCAAATGCATGATAAACATGTTTGGTAAATCAAGTACATGACTTGTATTACATACGTTACTATGGTAACAAAGTATTCAAAAGTTAAAAAAATATTCATTGAATTTTATAAAGTCATACACGTAAAAATAAAAAGCAATTATAGGATGAAATGTAACCAAATAATAGAAAAAAGTGTCTTGAAACATATACCAAGAACAAAATGTAATATTTCATTTTGGTTGGCAATGGTTGCCAAGGTTTTTATACCAGAGAGAGCCTTCAAAGTAACACTCTGTATGTTTCAATCTGATCCTATCTTTTAAAAAAGCACATTTCCTAATAACTGATGATCAATTTTTGAAGATGTTGGTGTGCTCCAAGTTTTCCCATTTGAAAAAATTCAGATTAGATTCTTTAAATAGAGCGTTGCTATGGAAATAAGCAGAAAATATATGCTTAAAAACCTGAAAAATATTTTCTGTCCTTGGATACGTACCCTTAAATGTAGATTCCCAAAAGTTTTATGATTGATATTTATTAACAGCTTACCTGACTTTTAATTTTGACTATCATACAATCTCTAAGTGGATGCAAGAAGTTGGCATACAGGGTTTAATATTAATAAAAAGTTCACAAAATCGAACATTTTCCCTTCTTGGTAACCATAGCAACAGTGTTGTTTTCTTCATCAAATTTTATCAAAATATGATATTCAACTTTAGTTCTAACAGATAAGTACGATTCAAGCTGAGTCCTTTAATTTGTTTCTTGGTTATATGGCAATTTAATTCTTAATGCAGCGAAAAATAATTCACTTTTAAGCACTGGTACTTTGTTTCCATGGTAACACTGCAAAGTAGGAATTATACCCAATTTTTCTTATGGTTTTGGTGTTGTAAGGTCCTAAGGATGCATATTTGCCAGTCTTGAATTTTCATGTTTTTCCTCAAGACAGTAGCAATAACCCAATCTTACTTACTGGTTTTGCATGGTTACACTGTGTTACCATGGCAACCATAAAAGTTATTTATAGAATGATATTGCTTATACTTATATATTTAAGGTCAAACATTTTGATTGTTTTTCTTAAGTCGTTGATTGAGTTTGAGCATGTAACACCTACCATTAGTGAATACGGAGTGTTTTTCAGCATATTTCAGCATTTTAAATGTATTCCAAATGTAACCTTGGTTACCACTTACTTAGAGATATATTCTAAACAGTGTCTTTACAGTATAAGTGACATCAAGGTGTCATGTTTTTGTGAGAATGATTTGTTTGCTTTTTCTATTTTTTATTAAGCCACAGTGAAGATTTAAAGTGGCTGAAAATCTCGATTTTTCAAACTTTTTCGGCTGTTGCCATAGCAACCGAGACACATAGCAACGAAATTTTGTTTGATATTTGTTTCTGGTGTCAAGTACTAAGCATGGGTGAAGTTTCATCAAAATCGGTGACCATGCGTGGCAACGAAGTTTAAGTGGTTACAGAGAATGGCTAATAAAAAGTTATTTACAGTATTCCAACCGATTTTGTGCACGCGAGTTCTCAGAAACGACTCGTCCGATTTTCATGAAACTTTTAGATCTGGTAGGGATTGATCTGAACCTTTTTGGAAATTTTTTTGATTGATGACGTCACTTCTTATCTCGAGATATTAAGGATTTTCTGATTTCCAGAGGGTCTGCTTGTCCTGGGAACTCCTCTAAACGGCTTAAGATATTGAGTCAAGATTTTCAGTGAAGTAAGAGGGAGGTTTGTAGATATGCAAATGGGTGTTTTAAACTTTCTAGCGAAAAAGCGCTTAAAAAGCGCAAAAAGTGGTTAATATTTGACGCTTCATATCTCTAATAGGGGCAATATTTTAATAAGCAGTATTGAACAAAAGATGGTCAGAATAATGTTCTAAACAATATGCATACTTTGAATTTTTGTAAAATGGGCCCATTAAGGACTTGTAGGGGGTGACCCCTAAATATTTCCACTCAGCATATCTCCACAACTAAAAGAAATTTCTGAATAAGTGTTGAACCAAAAGCCTTTAAAATCACAAGACCTTTCATTTTATAAAAAGAAAAAAGGGCTGACTCCTCAAATTAGGGGCTCAGAGGGGCTAAAAGTCTTTCATCTTTAACTTTTAAATGATCAATACTAGTATTTTGTAATACATTACAGAAGCAAAGTTATTCATCTTAAAGATTTGCAACAACGTTTTATAAAATTTTGATCATATGTTGCGTAATACGGGGTCGCAAGAGGCCAAAACGCTATATCTTTGATGCTTTATATCTCGAAAAGGGTAAGTATTTTATTTAGTCATATTGAACAAAACATGTTCAAGATATTGTGATATAAATCAGAAAATTTAGATTGAATGAAAGAAAATTTAATGTCATTCTCTTTTTACGAGTATCTCGGTCAAAATCACATCTCATCTTATCGAGAAATTCAACGGAAGACCTACTCGTTGCTCGCAACGAGATCGTATCCAGTTCATTATTATCTTTTTTTTTATATTCTTACCGATTTTGTGCACGCAAGTTCTCGGAAACAACTTAATGGATTTTCACGAAACTTTCAGATCTAATAGATATTGATTTGAACCTTAATGGAAATTTTTTATATTGATATCGTCACTTCCGGTCGTGAGATATGGACGATTTTTTTTTAATTTTCAGAGGGTCTGCTTGTCCGGGTAACTCCTCTTAAACGACTTGAGATATGAAGTTGAGATTTTCAGTGTAGAGGATGGATTTTAAAAGTGCCATTTTGAGCCTATATCTTTTCAGCCCCAAAGGCACCGAAGCTAGCCTGGGTTTAAAAAAATGACTAAAAAATATCTCACAAAATTTAGCAATTTTTCTATTATTAGCTCACCTGAGACGAAGGCTCAAGTGAGCTTTTCTGATGTCTGTCTGTCTGTCTGTCCGTCTGTCTGTAAACATTTCACATTTTCGTCTTCATCTCCAAAACCACTTGACCAATTTCAACCAAACTTGCCAAAAGGCATCCTAGGGGAAAGGGAATTCAAGTTTGTTCAAATGAAGGGCCATGCCCTCATTCAAGGGGAGATAATTGGGAATTAATGAAAATGTGGTGGTATTTTTTAAAATTCTTCTTCTGCGGAACCACTGTGCCAGGAAAGATGAAACTAATGGGGAAACATCCTCAGGTAGTGTAGATTCAAGTTTGTTCAAATCATGACCCCCGGGGTAGGGCGGGTCCACAATGGCTGACCAAAGTTTTACATAGAAATATATAGGAAAATTCTTTAAAAATCTTCTTCTCAAGAATAGCAAAGCCATAATTGATCATATTTATATGGAAGCATCCTCAGGTAGTGTAGATTCAAGTTTGTTCAAATCATGACCCCCGGGGGTAGGGCGGGGCCACAATGGCCGACCAAAGTTTTCCGTAGAAATATATAGGAAAATTCTTTAAAAAATTCTTCTCAAGAATAACATAGCCATAATTGATCATATTTATATGGAAGCATCCTCAGGTAGTGAAGATTCAAGTTTATTCAAATCATGACACCCGGGGGTAGGGCGGGGCCACAATGGCCGACCAAAGTTTCACATAGAAATATATAGGAACATTCTTTAAAAATCTTCTTCTCAAGAATAACAAAGCTATAATTGATCATATATGTATGGAAGCATCCTCAGTTAGTGAATTTGTTCAAATCATGACCCCCGGGGGTAGGGCGGGGCCACAATGACCGACCAAACTTTTACATAGAAATATATAGGAAAATTCTTTAAAAATCTTCTTATCAAGAATAGCAAAGCCATGATTGGTCATGGGACTACTTTTGGGTCTAAACTATTAAATAATAAACCAATTTCTACTTGTTCTTAGCCACAGTGCTCGGGTGAGCGATGTGGCCCATGGGCCTCTAGTATCTTCTTATCTGTTAGCATTTTGTTCAGACACACAGAGGCAAAGGTATTCAGAGATGTGAGATCTTTCATTTTATATGGAGATAAAGGGACTTGCTTCTCTAATAAGGGGAATAAAGGGGCCAAAAGACTTATCCATAATTCTTTAACTATCATTTTTTTGTTATAAATTACTGAAGCGAAAATGTTTATCTTAACTATCTTTAAGAATTAATTGTAAAATTATGGTCTTGTGTTACTTAATTATGGACCATTAGGGGCCAAAATAGAAAATCTTTGATTCTTTATATTTCCAAAGGGAGAAATATTTTGATAAGCAGTATTGAATAAAAGATGTTCAGAATCGTATTGTTAACCTTATACAACCATTCAATTTTTGCAAAACGACCCCATTAAGGACTTGAAAGGCTGACCCTTCACAGTACATCTAGTTCTTTGAGGGTTGGGAATCATATTTTTTTAATTGACAGACTCTATCGTAGTCTTATACTAAGTGTGGATGTTTTTGTGCATTTATGAACTATCATGCTATAGATTTTTTGCATGAAATACTGTTTTGCTGCCCTGTCTTAGATTTAGTTACACCTTTTAAAAAGCTAAAAGCAGGCTACACACGCTTTCCTTGGAACACTCTAATTCTCATATATGATATGTTCAAAGTCTTACGTTAATGATATTTTATGGATTTAATAATTATATTATTTAAGAAGATATGCAACTTTTTTATGCAGTCAGATCGATGGATTGGGGGCATATATTGATTTTGTCCTGTCTGTCTGTTTGTCCGTCTGTCTGTTGTCAACTTTAACTTTCGCCTATAACATTTGAAGCATAAGAGATGGAGACTTCATATTTGGTAAGCGTACTCCACTAATTAAAGTCTTTCAAATAACACCAAGGTCAATGACCTTGAGACCTTGACTTTGACCTATATGCTAAAAATAGTTTTTTCGAAACCTCGCATAACTTTTAAACCGTATGAGATAAAGACTTTATATTTGGTATGCATACTCCATTTATTAGTTTCTTTTAAATGGCACCAAGGTCATTGTGAATGACCTTGTGACCTTGACTGTGGCCTACATTCTAGAATAGTTTTTTTTAACTTTGTTGCCGCCGGGTGCATACTGTTTCTCAAACATATCTTGTTCTAACTGTGAGTTTGCGATCTTCCATATCAAATCGGTTTACAAAGGACACATCCCTTGGCAACAGAACATACTTCATTTATACACATCTCCCTAAAACAATCAATCCAATTAATGACTAAAATTTTTGTTATTCTTTTTTCTTCATAAACCGTGTACAATTGTTACATACTATACTCGTATACTGCAAAAGAATTTCCAAGAAATACGTTTATCTTTACAGCTGCTCGTTGCTCGCATACGTCTGACTCAACCTTTTTTGTCACAAGTGATCTACATACTGACGTTATTATACCCCCCGCTTGAGAAGTGGGAAGGTATAGTGTAATGGGTATGTCCGTCCGTCTGTCTGTTACGCTTTGGGGTACCTATCTCTTATCCACAACTCCTCTTACACAACGAAGTGAAATTTAATGAGACTTCCACAGAATCTTTATTACAAATTGCTACCTCTTATTTTACTTTTTGATCCGACACGTATTTTAGGTTTCCCATAGCAAAACATGGACACTGCCATTATATCCCTACCTATGACGTGAGATATGGCGGCTTCTGAATAACATTAGATACCACGAGTTATTCCTCTTTACACGTTACCTTAAAACAATATATAGCAAAACCTGGACATTATGGAAGGCGGGGGTTATCATTTAGTGAGCTCATTGCTCACAGTACCTCTAGTTTTCACAGTGTGACGTTACAAACATAATTCCCTATATGCTGTTTTTAGAACATTTCACTATGAGTGCACCAAATAACATTCTGATCTGAATTGTGGATTTGCAAATACTGTACACAGGGAAATTTTCGCCCCCGTTTTATTTTCGCCCCTTTTGCCCTACCCTCATTTGGGCGAATTTAAAACGGAGCGAAATGAAATAATACAGTATAATTTTTTTTTAATAAAACTATGATTGGGCGAATTTAAAACGGGACAAAATTGTTTGCAAGTTTGAAAGCGCGAAAATTAAACGGGGCGAAAATAACACTGTATACAGTATAGTGGTAGTTTGCAAACTTTTTGATCAACCCTGAATTTTGATGCACCCGGATCGATAGATCCGGGGCGTATATTGTTTTGTCCTGTCTGTCTGTTTGTCTGCAAAGTTTAACCTTCGCCATAACTTTTGAAACATAAAAGATAGCGACTTCATATTAATTTTGGTATGAGTACTCCACTAATTAAGCTCATTCAAATGTCACCAAGATCAATAACCTTGTGACCTTGATAGTGACCTACCGGTATATAGTAAAAATAGATTTTTTGAACCTCGCCATAACTTTTGATGCCAGAGAGATAGAGACTTCATATTGAGTATACATCTGTCACTAACTAAGTTCTTTCAACTGACACCAAGGTCAATTACCTTCTGACCTTGACTGTGACTTATATGCTAAAAATAGCGTTTTCGTACCTTCGCCATAACTTTGAATCATAGGAGATAGAGACTGCATATTTGATATGCAAACCCCACTTAATTATGAAGTTCTTTCAAATGGCACCAAGGTCAGTGACTGTGACCTTGACTGTGACCTGTATGCTAAAATAACTTTTTCGTACCTTCGCCATAACTTTTGAACTAAATAGAGGTAGAGACTTCATATTTGGTTTGCATACTCTACTAATCAAGTTCTTTCAAATAACACCTATGTCAATGACCTCAACTATGACCAATATGCTAAAATCGTTTTTTTAGAACTTTGTTGCATGGTGTTTCACAAACACATCTTGTTTATCTCAGAAATTTGTTCCCTGGTATCAGAGGAAACATGTAATTACGGAAAAGGTACTGTAAAAATATTTATAATTCGGAAAAAATCAGTTTAATACCGTTTCAGGGTTTTTTTTAAATCCAAAACCATTAATGTTAATTTACAGTTCGAGTCATCGAAATGTGCTTGCACACTAATATCTATAGGAAAAACTGAAGTGTGTAACTACAAATTATTTGAAGGGACGAAAATGGACTTCTACAGTGAATCTAACTATTTAGAATACAGAAAGGGATCAGTTCAAGGTATGAGTTACTCATAAAGATATATGTTTTGTCATTCTTTTCATTTTGACATCAATTAAATAAAATGCAAATACAAGAGGTATTTTAAAAATATTTTTAGTATAAAATGAACATTTTCTATTATTATACTTGCATTTGTTGATTTGAAAAAAAGTCTTTCAGCACTTAAAATGTTGCATGTTGCATGTTTTTTATTCACTTTTATTCTGTATCTCGTCAAAATCCTTCAAATTTTATCAGTTATGCAAGTAGCATACAATACATTATAAGGAAAAATTGTTTTTACATCAGTTTTGTCCTTAATTGTTTTAAAATCAAAATGAGCGGATATTAGATCTATATATTAGGATTGATTTTAAGGGTTTACAAGCAAAATCAAAGCATTGTGGTCCCCAGCTTTCGGTGTCTTTGTGGGTGATATGTCATTTTTTCATGCCATACATTTATTGTGTACGTCCTATCGTATGTCATTTAGAAGTTATGGCCAATGTTGATTTTTTTAAATAAGGTCAGTCGTGAAGTTCAAGGGGTCAGAAATCATAGCATGCTAGCTCGGAAATGTCACAGATAATGTTCACGTCAAATATGAAATCCCTATCTCTTCTCAATCAAGAATTAACATTTTTGAAAACTAGATCAAACTTCAAGGTCAAGGTCACACGATCAAAAATCATAGTGTATTTAGAAAGGTCTTGTTTCAGGTAATATACATGTATAATATGAAAGCCTTATCTCTTCGCATTCAAATGATATGACCAAGGTTAAAGTGTTTAAAAAGTAGGTCAAACTTCAAGGTCAAGCATACGAGGTAAAAAATCAAGGTGTATTTAAAAAGGTTAGAATTATGTTTAATTTTCTAAAAAGTAGGTCAAACTTGAAGGACAAGGTTGTGGCGTCAAAAATCATAGTCTATGTAAAACTAAGGCGGCTTAATCATGTTAATACATTGATCTAAAAAGAAACCCGCAAAATTTGAAAATAGTATCTAGTTGCAGATCTGTAGCTCGCTTGTCTGGAAAAAGAATTGGGATGGACGACCAGTGAGCTACTGTAACAGTGTCTCCCATACATAAAACTATATGCACAAAAAAAAGTCGCGCTCGGTTCTGCGTTAATTTCTCCAAAATTCCTATCTGTATTGCCCATGGGCCACAACGCTAATCTGGGTAACGTTGGCCATGCTGCCCCCCCCCCCCCCCCCATTGTAATATCTATTGTGGCTCCGTCCTACCCCCGGGGTCATGATTCGAACAAATTTAGAATCTACACTACCCAAGGATGCTTTCCCATAAGTTTCAACTTTCCCTGACGAGTGGATCTTAAGAAGAACGTTTTTAAAGATCTTTCCTAAATATTCCAGTATAAACCCTCGATTTCCTATTGTGGTCCCGCCCTATCCCGAGGGTCAAGATTTGAACAATTTACAATCTAAACTACCCCAGGATGCTTCCGCACAAGTTCAGCTTATCTGACGTTGTTGTTTTTTAGAAGAAGATTAAATTTTTTTTTAATATTTCAATGTAAAACTTCCTATTGAGGCCCCAAACTACCGTCGGGGGTCATGATCTACAATCCGTTAAGATGCCTCCACACAAATTTCAACTTTTTCTGGCTCAATGGCTTTTGAGATGAATTTTTTATGTCCCACCCTATCTTAAGGTCACCTGAGTAAACTTATTGCTATCCGTTTTTGTCCGTCGTCGTGGTGCGGTGAGCGTCGTGTGTTAACATTTGACATTTTCAGCTCCTTCTTTGCAAATGCTCAACCAATTTCAACCAACATTTGCATAATAATACATTTTTGGCTGAAGGGGAACAAAAAATGGGTCAAAGGTTCTAGTGTTAGGGCGGTATTCTAAGGATTATATGGTGAAAATGCACGAATTATTTAAGTCCGCGTTTTCGTGAATGTTGCAGGATAACCTCTGATGTCGAGAAATTCATCTTCATTAGCCAAGGGTTTTCGGTCCGCACCGCTCCCCATAAACCCTTGGCCG
>NW_026920444.1:0-16777 GCF_032062105.1 Saccostrea cuccullata | reverse complement strand
CTCACTTTTGGTGGCACTTTTAATGAGGTCCGGCACAGGGCCTTTAGCTGGGGTCCTCCCAAAGGGAAACGCAGTCTGTGCAGGCGATGATACTGGTAAAACAATTACACATAATTCTTTATACAAATCTTTCACATTCACTTTCATAATTTTCAGAGAGAGAGAGAATTTCTCTATTCTAAATAAATGATTTTAATGTGAGAGTAATTGAATTATTTTAACCTGCTCCAGACAGAAGTTTCCCTGTCCTGGGCCCCGCTCTGTACTCAGATAACCTCACATTCCCAAACACCGAGTGGTTCCTGGAGCTCGTCATAGCATCGTAGATTGAGGGCCTTTCCTGAAATTTATAATATCAAATTAATTTTTAAGCAAAAAAAAAAAAAATTAGTTTTTAGTTTCTCAGTCAACCTTGCTTCAGGTTAAACACAGCTGAACATTTTTTTTGATATACTGAAAAAGGAAAAAATCAATTATTTCTTTCAAGTTAAAGAGGGTAATCCAGCTGCCTGTTGCATTGAAATTTGAAATCCTCCCAGGGTCTTTCTGACAGGGGCAGTAACTCTGACTGTTATATGTATTACCTGTCTTATGATTGGTCCTGACAGGGGCAGTAACTCTGACTGCTATATGTATTACCTGTCTATGACAGTGAGTAACTCTGACTGTTATATCTATTACCTGTCTTAAGATTGGTCCTCCCACCTGACAGGGGCAGTAACTCTGACTGTTATATGTATTACCTGTCTTATGATTGGTCCACCTGACAGGGGCAGTAACTCTGTCTGTTATATGTATTACCTGTCTTATGATTGGTCCTCCTGACAGGGGCAGTAACTCTGACTGTTATATGTATTACCTGTCTATAACAGTGAGTAACTCTGACTGTTATATCTATTTCCTGTCTTATGATTGGTCCTCCCACCTGACAGGGGCAGTAACTCTGACTGTTATATGTATTACCTGTCTTATGATTGGTCCACCTGACAGGGGCGGTAACTCTGTCTGTTATATGTATTACCTGTCTTATGATTGGTCCTCCTGACAGGGGCAGTAACTCTGACTGTTATATGTATTACCTGTCTTGTGATTGGTCCTCCCAGGGTCTTCCTGACAGGGGCAGTAACTCTGACTGTTATATGTATTACCTGTCTTATGATTGGTCCTCCCAGGGTCTTCCTGACAGGGGCAGTAACTCTGACAGGGGTCAGTCCTTCACTGTTGATAATGTTTCTCATTGACTGAGGGTCAACCTCAAACTCATCAGCTAAAAAGCATTATATAACATTTCTGAGACATAACACAATGCCTCTATACTGTATATACAGAAAAACTTTATTTGACATTTTTTGAATCATTTGAAATTAAACATTCCTTGAAAATTAAAGGAAATGATTGTTTCTATTTCATAATCATGGGTTGTCTTTCTTACCATTATCACAGAATTACTCCATTTTCAATGACAGGAGTTTTACACATTTGTTAGTGCTCCACTTCAGTGAGCAGTGCAGTGTATTTTTAAAACTCTAGTAAGTGCCAATAGTAAGTGCCAATATTCTCCAACACAAATAAAAACAACCTCTTTGTTTAATTACTTTGACATTTGTTTCCATATATGTTTTAGACTCTGTATCATCTTTACGTTTACAGATTATTAACTGTACATTTAATTGTGAAGACTTTTTTTCTTTTCCAAAATATGGGCAGAATTTACTTAAATCTGCATAGATCTAGTTTTTACTCCTGAATCAGGGGCCCGTTTTACAAAAGGTCTTAAGTCGTAGATTTGGACATACGACCAAACTCACGGCACAAACCTCTACCACATCATTGATTTAGTGCGGGATGACGTGGGAAGACCAACAAGGAAATGTCATGCTTATGAGGAAAGTTACGATTAAGAGTTATGACATGCAGTTATGATGTTTTGTAAAACGGTCCCATGATATGTTGTACTATCAGAAAATTTAAAACTTATGACATTTGTTAAACAGGCCCCAGATCCCTATTCCATTATGTTTCTGGTTCTACTGACAGGAACTCACCCAGTGACTGGGGCTGCTGATCTATCGGTTTTCGGGGGTGATTATGGGGAGGATCTCGACAAGCTTGTGTGGCCCTCTGTACAGGACTGCCTGGGGGTCCTAAAACATTCAAACACTTACATCTACCAGTGTCTAAATATATTTTTAAATCTTTGAAAATTGATTCAATAAAAAATATTAGATATATTTAAAAACTGTACAAAAAATCTATGCTCTTTTACATGTTAAAATGACAAGATTTTATGACTGAATAATCAAAAACATAATTCACCTCAATCAATATATTTTCAAACCTGTTTCTTTTGCTTTCTTCAATTCACTACTTTAAAATTATTTTTCAACAAGAATCACTGCCACATTATGTTTCATGTTTGTGTCAGACTGAAGATTTTATGAGGACAATTTTCAGTAACTTTTCCTAATCTTGTGGTTGTCCCTGCTTTGAATTCTTTGACACAGAGCATTACCTTTGTTCTTAATTTTCCCCCTTTACTTACGACTCTTTGGATGGGTGACCTTTGACACCTTGCTGGCCAACTGCACAGCAGCAAATTTAGAATTCAGATGTCCGGAACTTGTCATCGCATCATAGATTGAAGGTCTCTCCTTTATTTCAAAACAGAAAATTTACATAACATAGTACATATATGGTACATTTTCATTTTAGTTAAATTGGATTTAATCTCAAGTTTGTCTTTTCAAGATCAAAACAGTAGTATGCAGTAAAAAGATTATAAATTTAAAACATTGAAATTATTGGGGTATTTTTTTTTAAAAATAAAATACTGTTAAATAATAAATTTTGAGAAAAATAAGAACTATTAATTAGATTAAAGATATTTAAAACTGAAATTTCTTAATGTAAACATTTTCAGTTCTATTTTAAAATAGAAAACCTGATTTTAACTTGTACAGTGAATCATACAAAAGAGAAATAAACAAATAAAGGCCTAATTTACTTGTCTGATGACCGCCCCTGTGGTGGTCTGTCGCTTGGGAGCTGCAACTCGTGACGGGGTCATTCCTTCACTGCTGATGATACTACGCAAAGCCTGGGGGTCTGGCTCAAATTTCACTTCTGAAAACATTGGATTTTTTAAGTCCCTAAATGCCTTTAGCTTTGCCTTACATTGAAAAGATCACAAAAAATTGATTGGTACTGAATTTTTATCGGAATTTAATTCTTGAGACCAAAGGAACTTACCAGCACTCTCCTTCAGGACCTTGAGGGGGACCTCTGCCCTGGCGCTCCGACTTCTTCGTCTGTTGGCCCTGGAAGTTTGATCTGGGTCCAATGGTAACTCTCCAAGGACCCGTCTACTTCCTATGCTGTTACAACTTTGGCTCCTCTTTCTATAAGATTTAAGGGCATTTATTGCAAAGGGAAAACATTGTACACAGTGGATGTGGCAGTATGGCACATGCTGTCTATTTAATTAAAAAAAAATCATAATCTTTCTGCAGGTTTTCCTAAATGTAGGCTTTGTACCATGTGGAATGGATATTAAAAACCTTCCCAAAACTGACATTGATCAGAAAAGTATCAACACTCATCAAATTTCAAACCATACTATCCATCTTTCTTCAGCAAAAAAAGTTTTGAGGGACTGGCATGATTTTTAAAAGGCAAGCAGAAATTAATGTGGACCCCCCAAACAAGCATAATAAATTAATCCTATGTTGCACAAGCCCATGAAACACCTACACATCTCTTCCAGTGGCTGTTGTTGCTCTTCTTGAAGCAATGCCACGTCCCGGCAGTCCACGCAGAATGGCGTCCAGAGACTTATGGTCCGCCTCAAATTCTTCATCGGAGAATAACTGTTTCTTGGCATATTGGGGCTGGTCAGCCTTGCTGCTTTTGCTCAGCTTAAACTCGGTGGGCTACAATGCAAATAAAACATTTCACATTATTTTCTCTTCAGTTCAGATGATCTTGGGGCACCTTAAAGTTTCCTTTTTAGAATTCTGACTGACATTATACACATTGACTGTGCAGAATTATGGATGTCGAAATGCTGGAAGTTTGACATCTGTACATAAAACAAAATGCCTTAAGATCATTGACTCAAATTAACTAAATTGTGCACAGAAGTCCCCATTCTTTCTCTTTCTGTTTTACCTGCCATCTAAGATATCAATGTTTGAGACACAACAACTTTCTAAGTCAAATCAAAATTTTTCATTCTACATGTATGTTCATTTAAATTAGGGATTATATAATAATGTGTATACACATAGAATATTCCATTCTTTATAAGATACGCCCTTACCACTGTCTGTGGTTTCTTGTTACAAATTTTGCCGACTTCTAGTTGTTTCTGCCACTTCTCGTGGAGTTTGCCAAAGTCTGGCACTGCTTTTGTCTTTTTCTTTTCGCCAGGAAAATACTGGGGAATTTTACTGAAAAAGATTAAAAATAAATCAATCTTCTTAAAATGGTTGAAAGTGACAATACAGCGCATCCCTTCAAAAACAGACTCGTTAAAATATTCCTATAGGATTTGAAATTTTTTTTCATACTCATAAATGTATACACTTTCAGAAAATTACAAATTTCATAAGTAAATAATTCTGATTATTTCATTAAAATTAATAATTATTTATGGTCCATAAATATTTACATCGCAACGTGTTCGAGGTTCCACATTCGATGCTATTCACGCATGCGTGTAGTTTTCATAAACAAAACAGCATGGTAAGAGAGGGAAGCCGGTAGGCCTCCTACATTGACAAAGTCGACCAAAACGAAAAACAAAACCAAAAATAGGGCTTGAAATTAAAAAGCAACTTTGCTGACAAAAATTAAGTTGGGAGATTAAATATAATCATTGAATGAAGAAGAAACGGGATCTCGTCGACATTCACGTGGGGCTCGCGAAGGTTCTACCCTAAAGGTTTGTTGATACATGCTATCATTTCTCGTATCTCCATGGCTTTCAAAGAAAAAAATCAGTGTAAACTCAACGTTAAAATGCACTTATGACATATAAAATTTATTGCCATTTGAAGTGCAAATTGTATTGGAACTACAGAAAGGTATTATGTTTGACATTTTGCCGCGATGACGTATGATTTGGTGGATTTTCCTTTCCTGCACCCCAATACACAAAACGTCAACATTTGTACTTAATCATGTTAAATTTGTCTGAATGCAGACTGATATGTTAAGTATTATAATTTACCGGAGAGTTAAGATATTTTGATTCTCAGAATTGATTTTACTTTATATTTCATTATAAGTGTAAACCCTACATTGTATGCACGTGCCATTTTAAACAGATCCAAGTTGTACGACGTTGATTTTCCCGGCAGATTCTAATTATGTTAATTTTGTATGAGGAGGGAATATTTATTTTTCTAAAATGCTTAATTCAACTTTTTACCTTATTCCTGAATGATATATTGGGTAAATTTGAATGAAAAAGCACACGATTTGCAGCCGTATTGCCGCTTTGAATAATTTCTCAATTTTGTCTCAACCAATAAAAATTCAAAAGGGACATGAGCAAAAAAAAAGAAGCATACAAAGTGAATTTACTAAATAAAAAAGATACACTTGTAAACATTGTGGCTACTGTATGTACAGGGATATTTTCGCCCCATGTTGTTTTGGCCCTTTCACACTTGCCGACAATTAAGCCCCAATTTAAATTCACCCTGTCATATTTTTGTTTAAGTAATTATACTGTATTCTTTGAATTTGCCTCATTTTAAATTCGCCCAAACAAGGGTAGGGCAAAAGGCGCAAAAAAATACAGGGGAGAAAATCTCGAATGCAAATAACAAACCTTGGACCGTAGTTGTTTGTTTTCTTGGCTTGTCGTCCAGATAGGGACTCTGTTCTAACAGAAGTTCTCTTCATCACTGTGGAATCTACGTAAAATATAAAATCATCACAACAAATGTAACTTTATAAGGAAAAAAATATAGAAGTAATGGTTTGTGAACTTAAAAACAAACAAACATTATCATGATTATTATAGTATTTTTAATACTGTTGGTTTTTATGGTTTGTCAAAGACAAATTCTATATATTAACTTAACATGTACTTAAAAAAGCGGGCTTCATTCAACATTTTGTATGCATAATCATTTACCATTCTACACCTGTCACAGAGAAATGTTCCTTGGTCAGTAAGTTCCCCTGAAAGATCAATTAAAATAATTAATTTAGTCAATACAATTTTATGAAATATTTACATTCAGAATGAAACGCAATATGAAAGACTTATAAAATAAGCTGTATTCGTTTTAAAATTTTTATTGGGATGTAAATATGGGTTGGTCATGTGATTAAATCCAATGTAGATTTCTTCAAATAATGGGCTACTCTAGTATCCACCTTGGAGATTTGGGTAAGTCCTCATATACCATCCCAGAGATTAGGGTAAGTGTCGTGTATTTTGATATTAATTAATAAATTCATTTGCATGTGTGTTTTAACTGTTTTTGCAAGATCTTAATTTAGCTTGCCTTCTATGACATCTCTTTGATTTATGTTTAGATAAGGCTAAGTACAAAAGAAACGGTGCACTAAGCATGCGGCACACCCACATCATTGCACCATTATTTTTTTCAATCTTGTTTTCACTGATAAACAATATTAATTACTTTTTTTTCAAATCAACATGATCATAGATGATTGAAAAGTGGGGTTGACCTATTTTCTTTAGAGAAGAGGACAGGCTTTCACCAACATCCACTTCTCTTCACAGGCCGTCTTGATTTGATTCTGGAAAATGTGTAAAATGTAGAAACTGTGATGGCCTACACTTCAACTAATATTTCGTCTGAATTATGTCTGATTATACGTAACAGACGTACATGTTATATCAACAATTTTAACATAGATAAACTCAACTGTCACAAGAAAACCAACCTTTATATATCTTATATCCATATTTACGACTTCTCATTCCTGGGTTCAAACTTATGTTTTTTTACCATAATCAGCAATCCTCGGCTGACACCACTACGCTCCATTCAGTGTGCAAGGCACAAGCCACCCGAGGAGCTTCCGAGTGTCCTTCTAGACTTATATACTCAAAATCAAAAAGTCCAGGACGGAGAACTTGTGAAAATGGATTAACAACACGTAAAGGTTGGTTTTCTTGTGACAGTTGTATGAATTTATGTTGAAATTGTTTATTTAAGGGGATGAAGGACCTTTAGCTGAAAAAATACCTGTCATTTAATTTTTTTCATATTTTGTATATATCTTATTTAGTATGTCCTACATACTATAAAGCAGACATTTCAATAGGTTTCTAGACTTATTTCTGAGATATTGAGTGACAAATACCATACCCCACAGTGTCTGAGCGGAGTTTTTATTCTCCGTGTTTCTGGGTCCATTACTCGGTCGATAATTGAAAATTTTCACCATAGATAAAAAATATACCAGCGGAGATGTGTCTTTTAAAATATTTTAGAGTATGAATAGGGTTAAAAATTCGAAAAAGCAAGATTCTTTTGTAACACCACATCTGGAGACGGAAATTTACGACTTTTTTAGGACAACTTAAACCATAAAAAAATTAATTTGCAAAAAATCCTATCATTTAATATTTGAAAATTTACGTCGAAGTTCAAGGTGGTCATTGTATTGATTAACTGTAAAAATATCGATTGGTGAAGCTGAGCTCAATATTGCACGGGGCAAAGTTAAACGAGTCATGATCATGAGAAAAACGTGTCATGTTTACATTTCTCGAGTACGGGAAAACCCAACTATGACGTCACACATTCCTGAAATAAGACAATCCACAGAACTTTTCCGTCAACAACCATGTAAAAATATTCTTTGCGTTCTGAAATTTACAAAATACCCTACCATGTACATATTATGACCCGTTTTTATGATTTTATACTACCTGTTTTTACCATGTATGATCTTACTGAACTAAGAGATCCACTATGACGTCAAAGACGCACTGGACGCGCAGAGTGGGGAAACGGCAGAGTGGATTAATCTATTCCGTAATTTGATAATATTTGCAAGAAATTTTGAATGTTTTCAGATATTTTTATACTAGATGGTGAACGCAAACAAACAGTCAAAAAAATTATACAAGTACTGTGGTTTCAATCTCGTTTTGTACATATTTTATCAGAGATTATGACGTAAATCAACTGAGTCACGTGACCATACATCCTTCATCCCCTTAACACGTCTGTTACGTAAAATCAGACATATTTCTGACGAAATTTTAGTTGCAAGAGTAGGCTGTCAGCGGTACAGTGTAAGCCATCAAGGTTTTACATTTTTCACGTTCTCAAGAATCAACCTGACAGCCTGCGAAGAGATTTGGATGTAAGCAAAAGCCTATCCATTTCTCTAAAGAGGATAGGGTTGACCATTCAAAAAATTAAAAATTTCAATAAGGAAACACTGTCTTTAACTTAGTCTTAAATTTATAAAGTAACATAATTTTGCAGTAAAATACAGCCAGAGTGCAGGATTTTGGTGTCTTTAAATTCAAATTTATGAGATTGAGAATACCATTCTCAGAATATGTCAGTGCAATAATGCCAGCATGATTGTCATAAGGCAGTGCTGTCAGTCTGTTCGCAGCTTCAAATTATCCTTTACCATGTCTACAGAGTGATCTTCATGCGTGAGATGAATTCATTTCAATATTTGCTACATAAATTCCAACAAAAATAAGTTTTTAATTTCATTACGGGACAGAATACTCACATAAAATTGTGTTGTTTTTCCCCTTCAGCATCAACTTGATCAAGTTGAATTTCCCATACGCTTGCCTTGTTGTTTCATTTCGACCAATAAGATTCCTCGTTTCATTCGTCTAAATTTGGAAGGTCTCGGTATGATCTCGGGGGAATTCCCGAGATTTTGTAAATTACAAACAACATGGCGACAACTCGGTGGGCTCTCCTCGAATCAGTTGTAATAGTAACATTTTTCATAAGTTCACAAGTGGAATTATCTTTTTCTGAAGGTGAGTTTATTGATTTAAATCTATTCCATTGCTTAGTAATTTTTTTAAAACCGAAATTTTGCTCGACCGGCGAATCCCACTTTTTACCTGGCGATTTTACCTGAAATTTATGTAATGATTAGGTATGCATGCTTATTGATGCGGAAATGATGCTGTTCTGTCACAACTGTTGACCACTAATGAGCAAAAGTAATTAATATTCATTCTCCGTAACTTATGAATTAGTTTTTACTGGTTTTTGAAGTTATTCTGCGATCTTGTAGCTAGAATTTGCTCGGTGATAAATAGTAGAAATATAGTGAAAGTTAAAAGTTACTCTCTCTCTCTCTCTCCCTCTCTCTCTCTCAATGTGATTCACCATAATTTTTTATCTTTTATTCTGGCCAGGTATTGAAAATAAAATTATTCCAAAAATTGAATTTTTATCGATATTATTGTATAGCTGTTGTATTTATAATTCTATGTCATTTGTAAAAGACCACACTGTCAATCATGCATGTGAGAAGATTACAATCTTTTGCTAATGCATTACTGTTGCATGAATGAGATTTTTACATAAGAGATAATCAATTAAAAAAAATCATTATATGTTATCTGCAAATTTAGAAAATGTCCTCTTCTCTGAATTGAATTACTATTTAAAATTCTCAATATTTCTGTTCATACACTATTAACATAAAATTCACTTGACATTATTTTCATTGCCAGTTTATAAGGAGAACTATAAAATCAATATCATTCTCTGACCAGTGTACGTATTGCAAAACCCCATCTACTTTGTTAACAGGGCAATATATTTATCAGATCCCAGTGGAGAAGAGTAAATTGGAAACAAAGTTCGTGTAACTTGAAAATACAGTTTGATCTATAGACAGAGAAATATTTATGGTTAGGAAGGAATGGGGAGGGGGGGGGGGTTGAGGATTAAATCACATACATAGTTCTCTTCTTCAAAATTTTCTTCCTGTTTTAGAATTTCTTGTGTAATATGGAATTTCAAAGACATTCAGTGCTAAAATACAGATCAAATCAATACTTGACTGGCAATACCCAGTGTGTAATGTAAATATTTATTTCAAAGGACTAAGGAAGTCATTTTAGGAAATTCATTGTCGTAATTCAGTTTATTCACGGTCTGCTGAGCTTGTGCTTTACAGGTAAAACTTGGCACGGACAGAGTTTACACAAGATTAAAATTTGATATTAACCCTTCAGTCTGCAATGTTGGAGTTTTAAATTCTTCTTTTCAATTAATAAATAATTATAAGCAGTAAAATATGAAATACAGAAAGATGACGCTTGTAACCAAAACACAATTCTATTGAATTATTTCATTTTAACTGACCAGTGAAATACACCCTTATATAGGCACCAAAGTAAATATTGAAACACTTTTGTTTCATTTATGTATACCTGGTATATGTTTTGTTCAGCATGTTCAGTGGTTAGCTGATACCTTACATGCTTATAAAATACCTTTAGACAGAAATACATATATTTTGGTACTAGCATTTATGGTGTATTAATTAAAGAATAAAATCCATTTAATCATTTTTCAATTAGAGCATGTTAGGTGTCTTATAAACAAAATAGGATATCCTGTATTGGACAGTTGAAGTGGATCCCTCATTCTGTTAGAGAGCGTGTCATTGAGTTAAGGAAACTGAGTCAGTTGGTTGTACATGTACACTAATAATAAGTCAGCTCTCTGTCAACTGCTCTGGATAGCCCACACTTGTATTTTACCAAGTTCAATATAAACCGTCCCATTTTTGTCACAAAAATAAAAAAAATGGTATTCAAAAAGATGACAAAAATTTGATCATATTGATTGAAGATTTCAGTTTTCAAACAAATCAAATTTTATAGAAAACAAATCTAATTTTTTAAGATACTGCACATGAAACAATGGGGCATTGCATTAGTAAACTTTAATGTACTTGCTTTGAAAATATATTATTTGTCCTACATTGATTTAAAACATTTGCATGAGTTTATTTCTGAAAAAGAAATTAATGCAGGCGTTATAGGTGTATAATTACAACTAGCTTATACCACAGTACATTGCCCTTCATTGTGTAATCGTGATATTCAGGATACTCGGAGAAAATAGGGCTATGACTCAAATAAATGTTCTTAAAATTCAATCCTGGGGACATTTAGTATTGAGAAAATCAATTATTATGAAATTGAGCCTATTTTATTATACATGTATAAATATTGTAGTTTCAAGGTCTAACAACTTTTGAGATATGACCAGTTAAAAAAATAAATGTTAATAAAAAAAAAATATTGGATATATTGCAATTAGGTTTGTTTTATACAATATTACATTCATTACATTTAAAATGTATAACTTATTGAGTATTTAACATGTTAAATGTATAACATATGATCTGTCAACTTCGAGTGTTATATATTGAGTCACACATTAATGATTAAATAAATCTACCAGAATAATTTTTATAAATTTTTGTACTAATTGAAAAAAAAAAAATTAATGAGTACGGTATGAAAAATTAATGAGTATGGTATGAAAAAATATCAATATTAAAACTGCAGTGCCTGAAATCATTCATCAGTTTCTCCTGTCATTGGGTCACTGACCTAATTAGCATTTTAATTAAAAAGATTCTAACATCTTACATGAAATTGTGATGACTTAAGCATTATTTCGGTGAAAATTTGATTTATAAAGAACATGGTTGATAACACACCACCATATATATCTTGTAGT
The DNA here is from genome assembly GCF_032062105.1 of Saccostrea cuccullata. Classification (NCBI taxonomy): domain Eukaryota; kingdom Metazoa; phylum Mollusca; class Bivalvia; order Ostreida; family Ostreidae; genus Saccostrea; species Saccostrea cuccullata. The sequence goes on along the minus strand of NW_026920444.1, from coordinate 5,030 downwards.
ATATTCAAGTGAAAGAAGTTCTTTACAGTCGAAGCAAGAGAATTTTGTTGATTTGTTTGTTGGATCATGGGACAGACATGAACAATTTATCAAATTAGGGAGGGCTATTTTTTTACGTAGAAATAGCTTCAGTGAACTCTGATGAATGAGGGAGAGGGATCTAGGTATATATATATATTCATGACGACTTTACATTTCTCTTTGATCATTTCTTACAACACCGTACAAGTTCTCCTTTTTTCTTGAAGATGAATATTTAGTTGCTAATATTTGCGATATTAAAAAATATAAGTATTGATCATAGCAAATAATGATATTTTGAACATGTTGAACGCAAAGTGAAATTTGTTTGAAATTAAGTTTATTAAAATATATTTTTAATTTGTGATATTAAAAATTATTTAAGTATTCACGAAAAATAATGATATTTGAACACAAAATGAAAAAAAGTTTTATTAGGTTTATTAAATTTTAAAGTGCAAGAAAGGATACTGGGTACTGTGAAATCACTAATTTTCGTGGGAATTTAATGTTAATTGTTTTTGAGGAACAGAGAAAACCACAAATTTATGTCTATACCACCACAAAATGTAAAATTTCATATGCATTACAGTACTACTTAACATTTTCCATCCACGAAATCAATTCCCAACAAACCTATTAAATGTTAAATTTTCCTCAAACCTCGAAAATTTGACCCATTGAAAGTATGTGATTTTACAGTATTTAATATTGGGAGGGGTTATTATTGGAGTATGTGGAGACAAAATTGATATGTATTACACCAAAATATAAGATGGATCCTTGCGTCTGGTGTGTGAGATGGAGTAGCTATACCGTTAAATGATAAAGTATTCCTGTAGATAATAGTGCAATTAGCGTAGAACACAGTGCACACAGTTAAGTACATGAATAAGTGGCGGCAGTTGAAGAAATGTGTGAATGGCAGTTATGCATATAAATGTAGCAGAAGAAGAAGACTGCGATGTTGATTTTGTCAGTTCGTTATACCTTCGTCTTATGTAAAATAGCCAATCTCGTTACACACATGAGATTTTGCCAGTCTTGTAAAACATGATGTAGTTTTTCTTTTTTCTAGGCCAGATGTGCTTATTTTCTGGAAAACAATGTAGTATATTTTTCCTTGCAAGCAATACAATACACATCTCTCTCTCTCCCCCTGTTGTCAGTTCAGAATCCGTCAGTTTTAGGTGTAGAGATTTAAGAAAAACCGCTTCAGTTTGGCAGAGAATGCGATGAGTGACAGAACTTGGTAAGAATCAGAGCCGACCGCCAGCCCAGGAATCTGTTTTGTTTACAAACAATCTACAGGAGTTTGTATGAAATATGTCAGCTGGGGGCACGATGAGGAGAGAATCACATTGTATAGTAACATGAAAGGGAGGGGGAAGCCAGGAGAAATGTACAAGTGTTGTACTAGAGGATGTGGATGGGGGGTGTATGGCTTTTGTCAGAATTAGCTTGAATGATAATGCTGATAAACTTAATGGGGGGACACACCCTAAGGGTTTTGTTTCATGTTTATTTGGCATACATTATGTTGGGTAATTCTTATGTGGGTGATGGACCATGTGTTGAATTTATAATATTTACTAGATCTTTGCTCGGTTTACAAGTTCGTAAGATTTGTTTATGAATTACGAATTGAATGAATTCAGAAGACTTTTGGGGTGTAGGTAGATTCGTGTCCATTATAAATACATTGAATTATGAATTCAGAATGAAATTATATTCAGATGCAGTTGATTCAGAGATTTTCTTTCTTTTTTGGGGGGTGGGGGACTTTTTTTTTTTTAATTGTACATGTACTTGCATTTAATATTTTAAAATAAATTTTAACTCTGACACCTATTGAAATTTACATAATCATTAGATTAAAATCATGCAATCAATACATCTTATCTATGAGCCAAGTGTCCTATGAGGAAATATGAATTGAACAATTTGTTATATATTTTGCGAAGAATTGATGCAAACAAAGGTAAAATTATTGTTTGTCGTATTCTCACCTGCCCTGTAAAATGTACCTTTAAGAAATCTAACATACTTCATCAAATTAATTATTCACTAGTTGTTTTTGTCTTTGTTGAATAGGATATATAGTAAGAGTGGATTTTTTTTTCTGTGTGACATTCTCTCTTTGCAGTCTCAGATGTTAATAATTCATGCAGCTTTTAGCAAGTTTCCCTGTGTATATATATGTTGTCCAATTAGATAGGCAATCAATGTTTTTTCCCATTAACCTAAAGTGAATCGAAAGTTTCGTGTGTCATTTGTAGCATCATAAACCATTAAAGAATGAAATGGACCTTGAAGGGTTAAAACATTTTGAAGGTTAAAATATTGAGAAAATAAGATTCAAGGTATAAACAAATATTGGTCACAGTCCACTGGACTCAAATCTAAACATCACACGACTTCATTCAATAACCATTGTGTGACTCGGGGTGGAAATTTAAGATGTATTACGCATTGGAAAAATAAAAGGAAAAATAAAATAGCTGATGATGTCAGGCTTTTAAACATGCAGTCACGTTTTGGGTTATATTGGTCATATAATATGGGTATATAGGTTGTGTAATTTTAAGGTGTAAACGATCAGCACATTTTAAAAGACCGTGACAGAAAATCATGTCAGTACGTCAGCTTCCTAGTTTCATAACCAAAGAAATTTTCCTTAAGAACATACCATGTACATAATGTATTACTATGTAATTGTAAAAATTCCTTTTGGTTATGCGCCTCTAAAATGTGGCCATCAATGCACCTTATTTGATTTTGCAAAAACATGGTTTTCTATGTAATCATTATTATAAGTTATAATTTGGTATCGTGTGAATTAGTTAGTTTATCATTTCTTTACAAATAAGTATTTAATAAAATTACTATTTTAATGTTCCCCTTGAAGAATACAAAATTTGAGGGGAAAAAAATGAAAAAATAAATATTTCTTTTGTATATTGATTTAAAATTGTTTTTCTCTGTTTACCTTAATCTGAAACATTGTTCTCAAAAATTTCATTTTGTGTCTTTTTCTATTAGACAAAGTTTTAAAAAGAATTCAAATTGTTGACATTGTAATCAGTTGTTAAATCTTGTGTTTTCTAGACTGGAAAATCATCCTCTAGGCTTAAAACATGACATTTGTAAAGCATTATCTAAACACATGGATTGCATTTTCTAACTGGATTAGACATTTCTAAACATTCCTTTAATGTAATTACTGGTAAACAGGAATATTGTACTAAAGTATCTAAAGGCACTGAGTTCTATCTGATAGAACAAAATTATATAGCTGCGGTTACAATGAAAAAAATGTGGGAAAATTTGAAGTTTTGCTGATGTACATGCATTATATTTAATTTAGCTCCCTTTTAAAATATTTTCATATGTGAACTTGATAAAAGTCTTTCAATATTTGATGATTTTGGCATCTTCTTAAAATACAATAAATTTCTCATGTTATAATGATGTTATACACATGTATTCTGTATATCATAGCATATCTTTTAAGAATGAAACTTCGTAATTCATATCATCAGGGGTAAATGAAAAATTAAACAGTACTCAAATAAGTACATGATTGTATAGTTAAAATAATCACCTTAGAATTTTATTGCTTATTTATGAATATTACTCATATCATATGAATTCATGGTAGATATAGAATAAAATTTTTAAAAATTTTTCCATTAAAAATGCAAAAATGAGATTCAGAAGATTCTAAAGTTTTAGTCATCAAGTGCCTAGGTGTTTATATTAATTTATCCTTTGTGCATATTCGGATATTAGAAAATTAATTTTGGAGTTAAATATGGTGCAGCACTGTGTCCCTTTCTATTAACATGAAAGTGTAAATTAGATACTCTGAGGTGACATTGTCATTAAAGGTTACTTTAAGTGCAGACTTCATTGTAATAATGGGGCACCATGCTAAACCGCGAACTGTCTCGCTGTGAGACTGGTCATTAAATCATTTGTTAATCTGCTTAATTAATGGGGAGTCAGATTATTCATGTGACATCATATGCAGCTATATATGCAGTAAATCTTAAAGATTTTCTATGCATTAATTTATTGAAAATCTACTGGTATTTTAAGTTATGTGACAAAGATAAGATTTAAATGATAAAAAAATTTTGCAGCATGTATTATTTTAATTAAGAGATATATTAAGTCTTATGAAACCTCTGAACACTCATAAAAACAATTTTAAAGAGAAAATGGAAAGGAAAAAAAATCATAAATCATATTTAGTTAGTTCATCTCTACAAGTAAATTATAGCCTGCAACCAATCACCACTAAGATTTCCTTTATTTTTAAATGTTCTTGACTAAGTTCTGATTCAGAAGAAGCCCACGTATGATGATTGTAACCTATTTTTATAGCAAGAACTTACGTTCTAATTTAGAATTCTTTTATATTTCAGTCTTGTTTAATTGTGTATTTATTGAGGAGAGATGAGATAGGTCCAGAGGATGTTTGACCTTTGACCATTGACCCATTTGACCTAATAGACCCTAAGGGGCCCTCTTGTGATGTCCATTAATTTGTATGGTCACAGGTAATAGACACATAACTGAAATTAGTCTGCTGCTTAGTGTTAATTCATACGTCACTAAATTAAAGAGGCCGGGCGTTTGACCTGAGTCTAATATGTTCATCGTACTGTATAATTTTTTTTTTTTACATGATGCAGTGGAAAGACATAGAGTTGGACATTTACGCAAATAAATGTTCAAGTGGCCAAGTTTTGACCACACAGATAACTGGACAGGTATTTGACATTTAGGACCTTTAATGTACGCTTATGAAAAATGGGGTTTTTTTTTGACAAATTGTATAAGAATTTAAATATTTCATATTCAGCACAGCAATACACTTATACCTAAATATTTTTATTTTAAAAAAAATCTATCAGCCACAGAAGAAAAATATGTCACTTTTTGCTATATTTAAAAATGGAAAATACATGTACACAAATTATAAAATTAAATATGTTAAATTT
>NW_026920443.1:0-16997 GCF_032062105.1 Saccostrea cuccullata | reverse complement strand
ATTGACTCATGGTTCTTGGACATAGTGCATTTAAAGTGTAGACTCACTGTTTCTTGGGTCCAACAAAAATACATGTTGCCCTTGAAACCTTGCAGTCAATACATATTCAATGTTGCTAGGTTAACATGGTTAATTTTCTGTGTGATGTTAACAAAGTAACATAACACATTCATATCCAGGTAGTGTTCATTCAGAAAAGAATATTTCTTTCCATTTCAGGTAATTAAGTGTAATAAAAATATGTATCTATTGCAGGTGATGAAAACTTTTGAAAGAGTAATATGTCCTTGCTGTTTGAAAATCTGCAAAGAGTAGTTTCCCTTGATACATGCCTGTTGAAATCCCAAATTAACCTCCTGCGTAAGTTGTTTGGAGTTGAATCTTATGACGTGTCCGTAACCTGTGTTAATAACAGAGAAATAACCAGCATAAACACTCGTACGGAAAGCCACAACCAACTGACGTTTTTAGCATTTCCATTTTACGAAGATCTTGTGCCTGGAAAATTGCCCCCACACCAATTCATGGTGTGTTTGTGAGCTTGGGAGATATATATATTAGAAATCCGTACATTAACAGACAGTGTCGTCATAACGACCAGAAGTTGCGGAAATTTTACCTGTCATGATAACACATGGTATCTGTCATCTGATTGGCTATGATCATGAAACCGAGGAACAGTTTGAGCAAATGTTTCAAAAAGAGTCGTTGATCTTGAAAGAATTAACAAATTAACTGGATGCAGTTGTGTTCCTTCTCTTCATGTCAGCATGATTGATAGAAGTTACTTTTGCAGTTTTGGCTACCAAAAAGAAGTTGTGGAGATATTGTGAATGTAAAATGAGAATGGAAGACAGTGTAGTGTGATGTCAGAAGGAAATGAGTTAAATGAAAATTCATCTCATAATTCAGAACTAGGTGTAGATGACTCATTAGCAGATTCTGTAAATGTTCAAGTAAAGCAAATGACAGTCACTGCAGACTCAAAAGCAGAAGTTAAGAAATCTGAGAAGGCATTAGCCAGCAATGACTGTGAGGAGAATTTTGGTCACTCTGCTCGAACTCTCACCCCAGAGGAAATCGCAAAACTGAAAAAAGATGTGACCTGTGTGTCTGATTTTAAACAGAACAAACTTGAAAAAGAGGCTCAGAAAAACTGGGACCTATTCTACAAGAGGAACACCACAAAGTTCTTTAAGGACCGGCATTGGACAAAGCGGGAGTTTGATGATCTGTGTCCAACTGATACAGAGGTAATAATCAAAAATATTTACCCGATTATTATAGACACCAGAATTAAAATTTTTCATAATTCTTTTATTCAAAAATTAAATTTAAAAAAGGGTATTGTGTTCAATTGCACAATCTCTAAAAAAATAATTTGCAGAATTCAGTGTATTCAGCGTAATTAGATACATGTTCCAATAGTGATATTTATCGTTGCAAGAGATATTATATCTAGAGAAATAAGTTTTTTTGTGTATCTAACAATTCTCGGTATTAATTGCTTTGTTTATACAGACAGGTCAGAGGATTATACTAGAGAGAGAGAGAGAGAGAGAGAGAGAGGTGGGCTGTGGGGTGGGGAACTTTATCTGGCCACTGTTACAAGAGGACAAATCGCTCTTCTTCTACGCCTGTGATTTCTCTCCCAGAGCTGTTCAGTTTGTCAAGGTATTTTATTTTGTATGAAACCAAAGGACAGCTTTTACCATACCAACAAACTTTTTTGTTTCAAATTAAATTTCAACTGAACCATGTTTAAATAATTAGAATGAATAATTTTTACTTCATAGCTTAAAATTTTTATTTAAGGTTTCATTATAATGTCCTACATACATGACATAGTGTTAAATATGTATCTAGATTTATAAGCATGATGGCCAAAGGGGTAAAATATTGAACATCTTAGAAAGTTTTCCATTTTTTAGATATTTTAGAAATTTATTGCATCTTTTACTTTTGAAATAGATTTAAAATACATGTGTATATCCATTTTTTTTGGTTTGCAAGATTTGTCCTTTTATATAAATCAAAAACTTTTCTTTAGGCAGGATAACATTATACTCTTTACATAGCTCATGAACAAAGAGAGATAACTTTTGTAAATAAGAAACTTCTGAAAATATATGCAAGAGTTTTCTCCCTTGTTATGCAAACCTTTTTAGGAAAATTAGAAAAATGCTTTTGTTCACTTTAAATTTGTTTCATTATTTAATGAAACATAAATCTTGAATTTAAATTATTTAAATTGTAAAAAATGTGTCATTTCTTTAGGTCTGATTTTAAAAATCATGAAATTAATGTGATGAATTATGTTTCATGTAGGATAATCCTGAGTATGACTCGACTCGGTGCTGTGCCTTCCAGTGTGACCTCACTAAGGATCATCTGAGTGTGTCCATCCCTCAGGACTCGGTAGATGTAGTGTCTATGATCTTCGTCCTGTCAGCCATACACCCAGACAAAATGGAGGCAGCTTTATCTAACATTATTAAGGTGATTACGTTTCTTTAAAAGTACTGTGATAAATTACAAAATAAATAATTATGATTTTTGAGAATTATATTACATGTAAATGTATATTAAAAAGATATTTTCATTAATTAATCATGTATGTCAAGTCCAAACATTGGTTGAGATTCAGCTTTGAAGAAGTACAGTGTACTTTACATTTTATGGTAAAACTCTTAATAGTATGAACAAAGATCTTACTAGCAGATTTCAGGTTATATACAAACAGCAAAGATTTTTTTTAAATCAAAGGCAAAATTTTTAAGTCACCTGAGTAAACTCAGGTTGATATTTATTTTACTTGTTCATTCATTTGTCAAGGATTCCATGATTTGCAAACAATTTTTACATTTAGGTGATGAAACCTGGAGGCAGTCTGTTATTTAGGGACTATGGTCTGTATGATTATGCCATGCTGAGGTTTGCGTCAGGTCATAAGCTATCAGAAAATTTCTATGTCAGACAGGATGGGACCAGGGCCTACTACTTCTCTACAGGTAATTAACAAGATACTGACAGGTACATGTACAGGTTGTTTGTTTGCTGTATTTTTAGCTCACCTGAGCCAAAGGCTCAAGTGAGCTTTTCTGATCACATTTTGTCCGGCGTCCGTCTGTCCGTCTGTCTGTCCGTCTGTCTGTCTGTAAACTTTTCACATTTTCGACTTCTTCTCAAGAACCACTGGGCCAATTTCAACCAAACTTGCCACAAAGTATCCTTGGGTGAAGGGGATTCAAGTTTGTTCAAATGAAGGGCCACGCCCTTATTCAAGGGGAGATAATTGGGAATTAATGAAAATTTAGTGGTATATTTTAAAAATCTTCTTCTCAAGAACCACTGTGCCAGGAAAGATGAAACTTATGGGGAAACATCCTCAGGTAGTGTAGATTCAAGTTTGTTCAAATCATGACCCCCGGGGGTAGGGCGGGGCCAAAATGGCCGACCAAAGTTTTACATAGAAATATATAGGAAAATTCTTTAAAAATCTTCTTCTCAAGAATGACAAAGCCATAATTCATCATATTTATATGGGAGCATGCTCATGTAGTGTAGATTCAAGTTTGTTCAAATCATGACCCCCCGGGTAAGGGCGGGCCCAAAATGGCCGACCAAAGTTTTACATAGAAATATATAGGAAAATTCTTTAAAAATCTTCTTCTCAAGAATGACATAGCCATAATTCATCATATTTATATGGAAACATGCTCAGGTAGTGTAGATTCAAGTTTGTTCAAATCATGACCCCCGGGGGTAGGGCGGGGCCAAAATGGCCGACCAAAGTTTTACATAGAAATATATAGGAAAATTCTTTAAAAATCAGCAGACTACTTTCAGTTCCTGGAGGAAATTAAACGTAGACCAGGAGAAACTTACAGAGGATTAATGTCGAGAATAGATCTGTATTTGAGTCGTTTCATTGATGAGAAAGATCCCGTACAAAAGTTCCGAGAAGAGTATTTCTTAAAGGCATTATCTCCTCAACAAGCCCAGTGGATTAGACGGAATAAGGGAAGTAGTGAGTTAGTTGAAGCTGCTGAGGATTACATTCTACCAACAAAATCGGCCGAGGACAGAAAACTTCTAAATCCTAAAGTGTTAGGTGAGAAGAAGAGCCAGAACAGGGGAACTCTGGAAAACAGAAAAGTTTGGAAAAAGTGAAATGTTTTAGCTGTGGGAACTTTGGACATTATGCAAACAAATGCCCAAAGAAAGGTAATCTAGCGTCGTGTTTCGTGAAAGGAGCATTATGGGGTTTACATTATGTTCCGGGGAAAGTGGATGATGTGGAAGTGTCAATGGTCAAGGACACTGGAGCATCTATGACGCTATTGCGGGAGGATCTTGTTGATCCAAAATGTGTTCTACATGGACAAACTACTTCCTTGGTTACAGCTATTGGACAGCCATTCGAGGCTAAGTTAGCTGTGGTTAACCTGGAAACACCAATGTTTAAGGGACATGTTCAGGTAGGTTTAGTACCTGATCTGGTTGCAGATGGTTTATTGGGAATAGATGTTCTGGAGAGGAACAAAGTTGCAGCTGTGGTTGCGAGAGCCAAAGCAAAAGAACAAGAACAAAATGAATTAAGTGCCAAAAATCGCATGAATAAATGTGATGTCGTACCAAGGGACTTAAACGTCGTGATAACTAACGATGAGGCTGGTGAAGTGAACCTTGATTTACCGGAAATTTCATTGGAAAAGTTGAGCGTGGTGAATGGAAATAAACTATCGAATCTTCAGAAACAAGACCCAACACTCCAAAATTGTAGGGATAAAGCATTCAAAAATGTATCGCAAACTGAGACAGAACATAAAGCGTTTTACTGGGAGAATGACATATTGAAACGAAAATGGACTTCCAAGAAAAAGAATCTGTCGGGAACACAAGTGGTACTTCCAGCATCGCTAAGAAAAGCAGTGATGAAGCTGGCACATGATCAGCCAATAGCTGGACATTTAGGAACTGAGAAGACCAAACAACGTATTCTTGCGTCATTTTATTGGCCTGGATTGTTCCAAGATGTGTCGGACTACTGCGCAGAATGTGACACTTGTCAAAAAGTGGCAAAAAGAAGTGCGGAAAGAGCTCCTATGGTCAACACACCTATCATAACTGATCCGTTTTCAAAGATCGCAATGGACATCGTTGGCCCACTCAGTAGGACAACTCAAGGTAACAAATACATTCTGACTGTCATTGATGAAGCTACGAGATACCCAGAAGCTTTTGCTTTACCAAGTTGTGAAGCTGAACGAATAGCCGACACTCTCATTACATTATTTAGTCGAGTTGGAATTCCTAAAACCATTCTCACTGACCAAGGATCAAATTTCACAAGTGCGCTCCTGAAAGATTTATATGAGAAAATCAAAATCAAGGGAATAACTACAACGCCTTATCACCCGCAGGCTAATGGCAAAGTTGAAAGATTTAATGGAACATTAAAATCAATGTTGAAAAAGTTGTGTATGGAGAATGGCGAAGATTGGGATGTACTACTTCCCTATGTACTTTTCGCGTACAGAGAAGTCCCGCATGAGGAGACTGGTTTTTCACCATTTGACCTGTTGTACGGATGGCCAGTACGTGGTCCTCTTAGTGTTTTAAAGAGCTTCATGACTGGTGAGGAGGAAATAAAAACATCAGAGATAGATCATGTCGTCAACATCCGAAACAAACTGGCTGATGTGACACAACTCGTGCAAAACAACTTGGAAATGAGGCAGTCGAAGATCAAAGATTGGTATGATCGCTCAGCATCCAAAAGGACTTTGCGTCCTGGTGATGAAGTACTCGTTTTACTCCCGACTGAAGCTGGCAAGATGTCCGCTCAGTGGAAAGGACCGTTTCGTGTGGTTAACAAGGTAAATGATGTTAACTATAAAATCACTGTTGGAGGACGACGTGGACTTGTTACTTACCATATCAATTTACTTCGTCCTTATAACCGGGCTACATTGCTGGCAGCAACAGAAAATGAAATTGGACTTGAACAGCAATTTCCTAACGACACCACAGAAACCATTTCAGATCTTGTCTTTGGACATGGGCTGACACAAGTGCAGAGACAGAGTTTAAGGGATGTTTGTCAGAAATTTTCAAGAATTTTCACATCAAAGCCGGGAAAGTGTGATGTTATCTCACATACAATCAAAACAACGTCTGAGAATCCAATTACTCAGAGACCTTACAGGATACCGGAAGCTAAGAAACAGGAAGTGAAGGAGTCTTTGAATGAAATGTTAGAACAAGGACTTATTACACCATCCAAAAGTCCGTGGGCCTCACCAATTGTCCTTGTCAACAAGCCTGATGGGACAATTAGAATATGTGTTGATTATAGAAAATTGAATGAAATAACTCTCATGGACCCTTATCCCATTCCACGCATGAGTGATATATTTGAGAAAATTGGAAGTGCAAAATATTTGAGTAGATTTGATCTAACAAAAGGCTACTGGCAAGTTCCTCTGGCAAAGGAAACACGCGAGAAATCCGCCTTCATCACCCCATTTGGCCTTTTCGAGTTTACAGTGATGCCGTTTGGTATGAAGACGTCTCCAGCATCATTCATAAGACTTATGGATCGTATTTTAGATGGAACTCAAAATACTGTTGCGTACTTTGATGACATAATTGTCTACAGTCAGACGTGGGAAGACCATATCAAACATGTAACAGAGCTACTTCAGCGTATTTATGAGGCCAATCTTACCATCAGACCATCAAAATGTAAGTTGGGAGCAGCAGAAATCATCTGTTTAGGACACATAGTTGGTGGAGGGACAATTAGACCAGACCCTAGGAAATTGAAGGCCATGGAGGATTTTCCGCTTCCCTTGACAAAGAAGGAATTAAGATCATTCTTGGGATTAACTGGATACTATCGCCAGTATATAGGAAATTATGCGGACATAACTGTACCACTGACTGATCTACTGAGAAAAAGTCAGCCCACAGAATTAAAATGGACGGAGAGGGAAGTGCAGTCATTCAAGAAACTGAAGGAGGCCCTGATGACAGCTCCTGTTTTGGTCAATCCGAATTTCAATTTACCGTTTGTACTACAAACAGATGCGAGTAATAACGCAATTGGGGCTGTCCTGAGCCAACAGTTGCCAGATGGTGATCACCCAGTTGCTTACCTTAGTAAGAAGTTACTTCCAAGGGAAAAGAACTATTCAACGATAGAGAAGGAATTATTAGCTATCGTTTGGGCCATTGGATCGTTTTCGTATTACCTAGAGGGGAGGAAGTTTTACGTAGAAACAGATCACAATCCACTAACATGGTTGCATCGCTTGAAGAATAAAAATCAGAGACTTTTACGTTGGGCCCTCGCATTACAATCGTACACCTTTGAAGTTAGATATAAGAGAGGAAGCAAAAACACAAATGCAGACGGATTATCAAGAATCTGAAAAGTGACATGTGTTTGTGAATTATGGGCAATTTTTGTGAAAATTTTATATTCATAAAATTCAAGTGCATTCAGTTTGGATTAATAGTGAAATTCATTTTGGATTTATAATGTTCTTTTGATGATTAATTGCTATTAACTGTTTAATACTTATTTGGACTGGCTAAAGTGAATTTAGTGACTGGTTAAATTTAATGTTGCTATATACAGAATTATGAACTTGGAAAAAATTCAACTATTGACAGTTAAATTTTTATCTTTAGAAGGGAGGTGTTAAAGTGAAATTTAGTGTGAAATTGTTTGTATAATTAATGCTTGATTTATATTATCTTAATCTTGTTGATTTGTAGTAATTACTCTAAGCTACAGACTGCAGTGATCTGTTTATGTGATAAGGTCTTGACCGCTCATTAAGATTTGGCTGGGAAATTTAGCTCTTGTATCAGCATTGCTGACTTTTATCACCCGAGTCTCAGGGGGATTGAATGTCTGAAGTGCTGGCCATGAGAAAATGCAGAATTCATAGTGTTCAAAATTAACGGGTTAATTTAGCAGTGATTGGCAGTCTGTAGTTTGGGCAGTTCTTAATATTTAGCATAGAATTTGTGTGTTCAATTAGTTACTCAGTCAGGTCCTGTGTGTAAAGTGTTACACGGGAATACAAAATAAACTTTGTTGGAAACTTTGGGCGTTTTTATTTAAAAACAGAAAGTTTCGGTGTAACAATGTGGAAGCTCTCTGATTTAAAATGATTTAAATCATAGCTCCTGGGTTTAGTGAAAGTGCAAGGATGTGTCAATCATACAAACATGTCCCAAAATTCATATTTTGAAATTCAATAATTTCCTGATAAAATAAGTTTGATATTATATTTCCATGTGTTTCCGATATTAACCAAAATTTTATAAAATCTTATCTTCAAATCTGTGTCCAGGCACCTTTTTTTCTCAATAAAGAACCCTCTCCCTTTACAATTTTTCTCAAGATAACAAAATGATGATTAACCAGATTTGGAGGCATCCTAAGGTTAATATATGAATAGATTTATACATGTCATGAAGAATTCACAGCCCGTAGGAAAGGGCGAGGCTTCAATAAATGATCATAAAATATTTTACTCAGGAAGAACTAAGATTATTTCTGATATGGTATAATCAATTAGAATAGATTCAATTTGTTCAAATTAAGGTACCAGGCTCTAAGTTGGGGCTTCAAAAGGTGATGTTTTAAATGGTATATATAAAATACATGTTATTGTTTTGAAATACTTGTAAGCCATATTTGGATGAGGGTAAGAAAAGATAAGAATACATGATAGAAAGCATTAGGCTTGTTGAGTCCTCTAATCACTATTTCAACCTGTGCCCAAATATTGTTTACATTTCACCATTGTTTTTTAACCAATTTGAAATGTTTTAAATGATGAAAATTTATTATTTTTTTCAGACAGAGTGTTAGATCTTGTGAAGAGATGTGGATTTGATATGACCTTGAGTCAGTGTGAGTACATACAAAGAGATACAGTCAATAAAAAGGAGGATCTATGTGTCCCCAGGATATTTGTCCAGGGGAGGTTCATCAAACCAAAGGCACCAGAACAAAGCTGATTCAGGGTGTATTTATAGTGTTCCTCAATTTAAATATTAAAATGAATCAGTTACGTAGAAGTCTCTACAAAAGTAATGGATGCATTCTCAAAAGATTTTTTCATTTATGCGACAGACAACTGAATAAGAGAAATTGCTCACAGAACTTGAAAACTTTTTAAAATATCTATCATGCTGTGTAAAAAAAATAGAATAAATGTATTAATTTTGTTTATTTTGCATCATTGTTATTCTAAAGTACGTAAAATCTGTTTAAGAGATTTTTAACATACCTGAACAGAAGGCTGAATAAAGTCTCTTTTATGGTCAAAAATTGTCTTGTTAATGTCCATCTGCTTTGTGTCATTTGGTATGTAGCCTTTTTCACATTTCAAAATTATTTTCAGTATTTTATTATATCAAAACTTGAATTAAGTCATTAAGAGACTTTTTTTTCAAGAATCAAGGGGTAAAAAAGTTCAAACTTACCAAGTCTAGATTCAAAAGAACAATTTATTTTCAAAATTTTACAATCTATTCAGCATGAGTTTTTGATCTTAGTCATAAGTTCTTTTGTAAAACAGGTCTCAGAAGAGCTTATGTAATGGCAAGGTGCCAGTTGTCTGTCCATCTGTCTGTCATTCTGTATACAATTTTCAAAATGCTACTCCTCCTACAGTTTTGGTTTGATTTCAAAATAACTTTGGGTGCACACTAGTAGACTACACTAAGTTACTCGATTCTTTATATTGGTTTTTGATTTTAATGTTTTTATGGTCACTTAAAATAGAAAATTCTGTGAAATTCCTTTTAAATGCTTCTCCTATTTAATTATCTTGGCACACAAGTAGACTATGCTTAGGTTCTGGTAAATGTACATAATTAAGTGCATCATTTTTGATGAAAAGTGTTGCCATTGTTACTAAAAATAGAAATTTCTATTGAACACTTTCAAATTGCTTTTCTTCCTACAGTTTTGGTCTTTCAAAAATTAATAGATAAATAATAAATAAATAAAACCAAGGACCATTATTCCAAACCAATGGTCCTTGGTTTTTTTTTTTTTTTTTTTTTTTTGATGATTCATTGCAATTAGATTAGAAAGTAACACCACTGATAAAAAAAAACCCCACAATGCTTTTAGCAAATATTTACTGTAAATAAAATGTATTTAAACCTTCCATTAGCAAAACGAATGTATATTGCTTCCTGATTAAAAAAAAACAACTATTAAACTATAAATGTCATAATGATCGCTGGAGTTATAAGCAAAACTTATCACTACAGTATACAATTTTCTATGATAGTTTTACAAAATTAGGTATTTTGAATTTTTAAAGAATCAGTTTTCTTTTAACAAAGAAACTTGTGTCATGTACTTACTAAATGAAAATTCAAAGCACTTTGAACTAACTTAAATCAATTTTGAGTTTTATTTTTCAAAATGTGGTTGGTCAGGTGATCAAACCTCATAAAGCCTGAAGTTATCACTAAGTTAATCAACATTTCAAAATGTCTTCACTGTTTCCAGACATATTCCGATGACCTTGACTTTTGAGGTGATGCTTTGAGTGTTGTTGGTCATCAGCTTTGTTTTTCTGCACTTATTTCCATGCCATATGCAGAAGCTGGCTGCTTGGTCAAGGCGACTCACCAAGCTGGTTAGCTCAGCCTCTTTCCCTGCAAGGCCATCTATGTCATCTGACATCAGCAAATCGCAGAATCGCAAGAATATCTTACTAGTACAGTAAAACACGTTAAGTACGAACACGGATATAGCGAATTCACGGATATAACGAAGTTTTTCTGGGTCCCCGGCAAAATTCGTAACAAATCCTTGTAAAATTTTATGGTTATAACGAGCTCTGATATAACGAATTTACGGATATAGCGAACTGATTTTGGGTCCCGTTGAAGTTAAATATAATGAATTTTAAATCTTTTATAACGAACTTGCAAAGATTTCAAAATTTGAATAATTGAACTGACTTTATTTTCTCTCAGCATTTGTATATAAAATTCAATTCGTAATAAAACCTTAGTTATCGAAGGTATGTTTTGTAATATTTGCTTCCCTAACATATTTGATTGTAACACTTGAAGGAAAACATGCATATTGCGAATTTGCTATATATGGTTATACGAATTCGTTATACGGATATAACGAATTACGGATATAGCGAATTAAATTCACAGGTCCCCAGGACTTCGCTTTCACCGTGTTTTACTGTAATAGAAATTTAAAACATATTCATTAGTTGCAACATTCTATGAGGAACTTTGCAACAAGTTGTCATCTGCAAACAATCTACATAAAGAAATAATGTTTTCTGATACATCATTCACATAAAATCAAAAAAGTAAAGGACCAGAACTGATCCTTGTAATACACCAGCATTAGTGTTTCTACCACACGAAAAATAGCTTTATACATAACTTTTTGCCTTCTATTATATAAGTGACTCTCAATACAGGTAAGAATATTTTCACAAAAACCGTATGTCCTTAATTTAACAAGAGGCCCATGGCCACATTGCTCACCTGAGCAATGTGGCTAGAAAAAAGCAGAAATCAGTTTATTATTAAAAAGATTAAACCCAATAGTGGTCCCAACCAATCGTTAAAAGGGAGAGGGTATGATTTGAACAAACTTGAATCTTCACTAACTATTATGATGCTTGCATATTTCTTTGACTACCTGTGGCTTTATTGCTCTTTACATTTGATCTTGCATTGTGGCTGGCCCTATACCCCCAGGGATCTGACATGAACAAAATTGAATCTACACTATCTGAGAATGCTTCCATATGAATAGGACTAACCATCGCTTTGCAATTCTTGAAAAGAAGATTTAAAAAAATTTTTTTTTACATGTTTCTATGTAAAACTTGGATTCCATGTCGTGGCCCTGCCCCATCCCCAGGGGTTATGATTTGAACAAAATTGAATGTCCACTACCTGAGGATGCTTCCAAAAAAATATGATCATTCATGCCTTTGCTATTCTTGAGAAGATTTTTAAGGAATTTCCCGATATACTTCTATGTAAAACTTTGATCAGCCATTGTGGCCCCGCCCTACCCCCAGGGGTCATGATTTGAACAAATCTGAATCTCCACTACCTGAGGTTGCTTCCATAAAAATTTGATCATTCATGACTTTGCTTCTTGAGAAGAAAATTTTTAGAGGATTTCCCTATATATTTTTATGTAAATTTGATCGCCCATTGTGGCCCTAACGTACCCTACCCCCAGGGGTCATGATGTGAACAAACCTGAATCTACACTACCTGAGGATGTTTCCCTATAAGTTTCATATTTCCTGGCATAGTGTTTCTTGAGAAGAAGATTTTAAAGGATTTTCCCTACATATTTAATGTAAATTTTTGATTCCGTATTGTGGCCCCGCCCTACCCCTGGGGTCATGATTTGAAAAAACTTGAATCTTCACTACCTGAGGATGCTTCCATATAAATATCATCAAATATGGGTTATCTATTATTGAGAAGAAGATTTTTAAAGTATTTTCTTATATATTTCTATGTAAAACTTTGATCGGCCATTGTGGCCGTGTCCTACCCTGGGGGGCATGATTTAAACAAATCTGAATCTACACTACCTGAGGATGCTTCCCTATAAGTTTCATATTTCCTGGCACAGTGGTTCTTGAGAAAAAGATTTTTAAAGAATTTTTCTATATATTTCTATGTAAAACTTTGATCTGCCATTGTGGCCCCGCCCTACCCCCGGGGGGTCATGATTTGAACAAACTTGAAACTACACTACCTGAGGATGATTCCCTATAAGTTTCATCTTTTCCTGGAACAGTGGTTCTTGAGAAGAAGATTTTTAAATCATACCATCAAATTTTCATTATTTCTTAATTATCTTTCATTGAAAAGGGGCGGGCCCTTTATTTGAACAAACTTGAATTCTCATTACCTAAGGATACTTTGTGCCAAGTTTGGTTGAAATTGGCCCAGTGGTTCTTGAGAAGAAGTCGAAAATGTGAAATGTTAACGACGACGACCGACAACGACAACAACGACGACAGACGACGGACAAATTTTGATCAGAAAAGCTCATTTGAGCCTTCGGCTCGGTGAGCTAAAAGTAAACCCTAACACTCTGTCGAACGCTTTGGACAAGATCACAAACTACCATACTCTCCAGAAATTTCCAGTAATCCCACATGTTTTAAGTTAAATAAATTACGTTCATGCCAAACACTATCAAATGCTTTAAAAGATCACAAAATATAATGCAGCTAAACTTTCCGTCATCAATAGTTTTCTATTAAATGGTATACTGTTGAGTGACCAGGTAACAAAGAAGCCTGATATATATTTTAAAAAAAAGTTTTTTTCTCATGAAAATAATTATAAATATATTTCAACACAACCCTACCCATTATTTTTCCAACTCAGCTCAACAATTAAACTGGTCCATAGTTAGACATCACAGAAAAAATATTTCTTAATGTAACAGAGTTGAAAAGTGGCGAATAAAATTCAGAATATTTCTTGTGTGTACAACTGCTTCTTTAGATGAATTATATCACACTGCTCAACGCGTTATCGGCAACTCGGTTTATACATGTACTTTGGTGCAGGAAAAAACAATGCATAGAAAACGTAGGTGATTTTAAATTTCTTCATTCAATGATAATTGTGTACTTCTGCAAACAAAGTTTGTGATCTTGGCCGATAAATAATAATACTTTCAGCGAAAAAGCACGTCCAAATCACACTCCTTCAAGAGATCTACAGCTCTTTAAAATGAAATTTAATAAAAAATTTTGAATATGTCAACATATTTTAGTCTTTATAGAGGTCAGAATCAATTTGTTTTATAAAATAAAGTGATTTATTAACTATATGGACAATCATAAGCCTTTAGATGAGCAGTTATGTATCAAAATTCAAATTATGGTTTTGTTTTAATTGCCAGATGTTTGTTGGGCAAAAACATGTAGAAAGTCTGAAGTTCTCAAACACATGGCATTGTTCCTTTCAACGGGTGCCGGTTATCGGAAACCTAGGTTAAAAATTTCCTGAATGTTTCAACATCACGATGAAAAAAAAGACGAAATTCCATGAATCAGTGTGATGTCCCAGTTCTTAAAAAATAACAATTTCGCCCCATAAAAGTCATAATGTCGTAGAGATTTCTGAAATTGTGAATGAAAAGAAAAAGGAAGATCGAAAAAGAAACAAATGACTTGGAAGCTCTCTCTAATATTTTATTTTAAAAAAAGATGTAACTATTGATCACAATTTAATATTGTAAAGCAAAAATTTAGTCTATCAAACTGACTTAGTAAACAGTCATTTAAAATGTCGCCAAGAAGTTGATAACATTTTCAACACACTCAGTTCTCTTATCAAGGGTGTATGTTATGGTATAAATGGTGCAAAAACACTTCATAAACAACATAAGAAATTCATAAATAGTTTGGAAAAAGTCCATTATTATCTGTCAAATCTTGAATTCTAAAAAAGCAAACGTAATGCAGTAGAAATTTATTTTTAACTGTCTGAAGGTACAGTGCCATTCCTATTGAAAATGAATGGTTATAAATAAGATAATAAGCATAAATGTTGAAGGCAACTATTCAGCATAGAATTTGGAAACTATAAGGCTTCAATGATACACACCGCAATGTCCAGTCTGGCTGATGAAGCAGCAAAACTAACAGTTACTACAGGTCCATTAATAGAACCGAGATTAATTGACAGATTTGAAACGGGCATTCGGCCACTATGGAGGGTAGTTTTAAAATAAAGCAAGTTGCGAGGACCAAGGAATCACGTCACAGTTTCGACTGGAGTACCTTTACTACAACAGATACTGTTATTACAACATGTTCAGATTGGCCTTATGATATGGTAGCATTGAATGAGGAGGAACTGGTTTACAGTGATGTGGACAACAGAAGCGTAAACCATGTCAAAAATGGAAGAACAAGGACTCTGATAACGACACCATCTGGCCAATAATCCGAAGAGCACACTGCATTAACCGTTTATCAGGGGGATTATTCCTTATATGCATGCGTCCAAGCGACTTTAGCCATCAGAGCTACAGAGTTGTCCGTTATAAAGGACAGGAAATTGCACAAATAATAGACAACGATGAATTGGGAAATCCAATCTTTAGTGGAGGTTTATTGGGAATGTTTGTGGAGGAAAACAACAATGGAGACATTCTTGTGTCTGATTTGCAGGCATTGTCTTTGATAGGACTGGATAAGACTGGGTTAAAAATTCAATTTCGATACAAGGGTGCATCGGAAAGGGATGTCTTTGAACCTAGAAAGATAGTTACGGATTCTATGAATCACATTTTAGTATTAGATGTGAATGGTAATTGCATTCACATTCTGAATCAAAACGGACAGTTGCTAACCCAAGTACACAACTTGTCCTATACTCGACACTTAGGGCCATCGAGCAGTGAAGGATCTTTGGGTTGGATTATTTCATTCTGGGGAAGTGATGGTGATCAAGTACTCAGAGTAAAAGGATGCAATGAACAAAAGATATGCCCTACACCGAAAATTGTATTTGTTTGTAGATATTTTTTGTAGATTTTTATGAGATCGATCACTGTTCTTTTTTCACCTTGCCGTGCAATACGAAAAATCAAAAATGAAAAATATTCCTGTATAAAAATTATAAATTCTCTCATGACAGTGATTGAGTGAATCGCAAGATATCAATGATCCCAATAAAGAGGGCATTCATCTTTTTCCTGTCCCCCCCTCCTGTTTCTGATATACATTTTGAAACGAGGAAAAAAAACAAATCTATTATTTGCTCATAAAACAGACGACGGCCCTATTCAATTTATTGATGACATTGTAAGTATGCAAATACAGTCTACCATATAGTCGAATGCTGACTGACGTTTTTCTTACGAATTATTTTAAAACGCTGCATGAATTGTCTATGGATTTGTCCCTTTGTCCAATTTTGACAATGAGCGCACGGCGGTTGTGACCGGTAGGCAAGGGATGCTTACTGCTTCAAGGCACCCGATCCCACCTCTGATATTTTTAAAGGTCCATGTATGCTCTAGATCTGCTACCATTTTTTTTTTATTGTTTCAGTGACTTTTGAGTTATTGTTCGTAATCTCCATACCCGGTATTTCATTTAGTGATTTTTATTTTTAAAAAAAAATCTTATAGAGATTCTCTAAGAAGTTATTTCAATCTAAAACCCAAGCTCTATGATAAATGTGATGACCTTAACTTTTCTTTTGTCAGCTTTCCTTACTTATGCAACAATATACCTTCATCAGCTGCATACGGAGTCTATATATACTGTAAACGTATTATATTTGGCTATGTATTCTTTTTAGCGGTTTTGGCGGAACGCAGCAACCGCTTAATCAAGTACAACGCTAAATGTCTTGCAAATATGCACGTAAATAAGAATATTAAGAAATGCTCTAAATCAAATCTGCGCTAACTGATTTGGGGGAAAGTCAAGGGAGTGCAGATTGGCAGGGGAGTAGTATGGGGATAGCTGGGTCAAGGGAGTGCAGATTGGGGTTGGGGGATAGCCGGTTCAAGGGAGTGCAGCCCCTGTGGGGGATAGGCGGGTCAAGAGAGTGCAGCCCCTGGGGGGATAGGTGGGTGCAAGGGAGTACAGCCCTAACCCTAACCCCTAACCCTAACCATAACCCTAGGGGGATAGCCGGGTTTCAATTCATTGCATATAGCCCCCTAAATACGGGGTGTTTACACTGTGTTTACATTATATACTATACGCTGCTACTACGATTTTGTCAGCGACTCAAGAATTTAATTATAACGTCACGCTTCACAGTCTACCCAGCCTAGCCTAATCGGTTCAAACTGATTTCCTCAAAACAATAAAAACCTGGATTTTTTACTGAAAACAATTACAAAAAACACACATGGTTTATATACCTTTACTGTAAGGGCCCTGTGCATCAATACGTTTTAC
>NW_026920442.1:0-16692 GCF_032062105.1 Saccostrea cuccullata | reverse complement strand
AGTACTGAAATATAGTGGGAGTTGATCATTAAATTAATTCGATTCATGATTGATTATTCATTTTTTAACGTCCCTCTCGAGAATTTTTAACTCATATGAAGCTTCCACCACTTGCCGATGGAGAACTGCATATTTTTACTTATACTCGGCGCCCTTTGAGCAGAGAGGGATTTTTTTTAGCCAGCACCTACTGCGACCCGGGACCTAAGTTTATACGGTAGAGGGATATGGAAATAACGAACAGTATTCAATCTCAACGTCCATAAAACAAACGGTCTCATACGAAGGACCAGTCTCCAAGTGTTTCGGTAGTATTCGAACCTGAATTCGGTGAATGTAACCTTGCCCACTTTTCAAATTATACTTATCATAATGCTTCTTGATTGAAGTATGTGAAAGGCAAATGCATAAGAGGATTTCATGATCCGATAGAGTCAATGTGGTATGGTTTGTTCTATTGTAAATAACTTTTTATTCATGAGAAATTTATTTTAATTCGCGAAACTAAGCAAGGCAGCGTGATCTGGACAATTTCTTTCTCGCACATATACAAGTACTCTTTACAATTTTACAGAACAATAAGCACAATTCGTAAAAAAAATTTTGTCATGCTAATAAACAGTTACATGTAATGACCATCTCGCAAAAATAAGGTGTTGCGAAAATTTAGTGATCTACATAACTTGAAAATAACTTGAATGATATGCGAAATCTTGTTAGATTAACTGTTTTCCTCACAGATTTTGTCCTTATCTTAAATGAAGGTTTGGTACTTGTATTTTCAATATCTAAGACAAAATCAGCAAGCTTCAAATATTACGCATATAAAAATCATCCTGTGTATACTTTCATTTACTATCATTCCGGACACAAACGTAAAAGGCAAAAAGTAATATTAATTCATGCAGTAGGTCACTTCTACAGCAGTTGGGAGATCTTATCTAAAGCTTTACACATATTAGAGATTCGCAAGCACACAAATCCCACTGAGTTATCAATCAGCCTGAGTTAGGTGCACACTTACACATGCATTGTAAACAAAACAGCTAGCCTTATAGACATGAAGTTTTGTTTGCTGAGTTCCAATGTGAATTTAAATTTTATAGTACATCTGATTACTAAGCCCATTGTTTTATTGTCTAAATGTACTGTAGCAAAAGAATACCATCATGTTTTTTTCATCATACTGAGGATGCTTTGTTATGCATGTAAGGTGGGAATTTCCTGTCTTAAAATTAGAATACATGCACAGTGTATGAATATATATATCGGAATCGGTATTATTATTTAGGTGATAGATGTTTAAAGAGGAAATTAAAATGACAGACTAAATTTGAATACAGAGAGATTGTGGACTATATTGTCAAGAATTATAAT
This sequence comes from Saccostrea cuccullata, assembly GCF_032062105.1. NCBI lineage: Eukaryota > Metazoa > Mollusca > Bivalvia > Ostreida > Ostreidae > Saccostrea > Saccostrea cuccullata. The sequence continues at coordinate 15,315 of NW_026920442.1, read as the reverse complement.
TTCTTTATAGTAAGTTTAATGAGGAACTATTTTGCAATGCTCATTTTCCTTGGTGGCTGTTTGTCAGTTGCACTTCCTGTCCTGGCCCACTGACATAGACTCGCTGATATAATCAACTCCCAAAAATGCAACGAGATACTGTAAGCCATCTTTTATTCGCGTGTGAGAAATTTTCGCTAAGTTTGCGAGAGCCTCATAGTGAATATTTCTCGCTGCAAACAGTTCCTTAAAGCCTCATTTTGTATTGAAAACAGTCCCAAAAAGGGGTGACCGCAAATGAATGACTTTCAACTGTTATATCCACATGTATGTATTTATAATGGCTAAGGTAATTAAGCTTAAAAGTACAATTTAAATCAAAACTTACCATGAAAATTTTTCATAGATGTTTTCTGATATTCTCTGAAGCACAACTGAGCATTTTTTCACCTGAAAGAGTAGATATATATAAATAAAATTAATTTATCACTTTTCTTTTTACAAAAAAACATAGGTTATCAAGGATTACAATGCTCATCTTGATGAATGTTATATATATGAACTAGACAAATACCAGCTGTATTGCTGTACATCTTTTTTTTTCAAGTAAGTGTGGATTCCAATTTAATATCTTTTTTTTTATAAGTTTGTACATTTTTACTGTGCTTACTACAATTATCAAGATCTTTTTACAATGCTTCAGCACAGCTTGTGCAATTACAGAGCTTTTTCTACTCTTTTTACCAACTTTACTCCAATTTTTGTTCACTGTGATACCGCTACACTTGTTTTGAGCATGTTCAAAATAAACGTGGCAAGAGAAGGGAATATTTCGTAAAAGGCTAATTGTGATCAGTAATAGTGAACAGATTGTTGTCTGGGAATATTTTTATTCGTGAAAATTGATAATCGATGCTGAAAAGACACAAGAAACACGTCCGAAGTTTGATGATAGAAAGTTTGAGGAATTTCGGTCGCCGGAAAGGGCAGGGATAGGTGGATCCGATGGATTGAGGCACTTGTCGGAACCAATTAATTTGCAATTTGATCAAAAACATTCTACGATGTCAGTAACTAAAGGCATGCCAGTGTCTCAGTGTTGATCAGTGATTTACAATAAGTATGCATACTTATTTTAATTCTCGATCAACCTGAGACACTGGCGACAGCTTTACCATGTTTACATTGAACTACGAAAACACCGGGCTGTTTGGCAGCTGTTCATGGCATGATTGCACTGATATTTTCCAGCAGATTTACACATTTATCGTGAGTAGTATTTAAAGATTAAATATTAGTTTATCATGAAAGTCTACCCCCAAAATGAGGATGACCGTTAAGAAGGTGCAGCTGACAAAAGTGAAAAAAATGTAAACAAAGCTAGGCCCCTAACTTGTTAATGGGACAACTGCACTTTACCGATACGTCCAAATAACATGTAAATAGCACGTGCTCTTTCTATAAAGAGTCACGCGTCAACGTGACGATTTTGCAAAAAGGGAATAAAAAGCAAAAATAACCTATTTTTTGAATTCCTCGTCATTTTTCATTTAAAAAAATTCGTTTAATTATCGAAGTTATTAATTAAAACTAAAAGCACTTTCAAAACTAACCTTTGGCTTTCATTTTGTCGATCACATTTCAAAGTCGTGACGTTGTTAAGCACGTGACTTATTTCAGTGCTGTGATTGGTCAGGGTAGGTGACGTGAACTAGAAAGTTTGTCTTCCACTCTATTTGATTGTAAACAGTGATTCATCATGCACCTTATTTAAGATGATTTGTGTTGTGTTTTCTATGAATGGATATTTTTAATTGACTGACTGCAACATTCTAGAATTTTTGGAAATTTTAGCGATAAATGTGATCCTTAGTTTATGGAAATGTTGAATAATGTTAAATAAGTGGAGGGGGAAAAAATTTAAACATGCAGTGAGACCGGTCTTGTTTCGAAAAACAGCAATCGGCAGTATAAGAAAATGAAACGCAAGAGACACACTTAGATTTCTGGAAACAGGGCTGCAGTAAATCCTGGATTTATGAACTAAAATTTATCTATTTCAATTTGCAAAACATTGGATACTTTACAATCACTAAGACCACATGGAAAATAGTTATATAGGAAATCTCTACTATAACAAAATGCACTAGGATAGTATCTATAATTAAAAATTGACGTTTATCTCCTTCATGCCCATAAAAACATATTTACAACTCATCAAAAAAAGACACAATGGTTCTACATGTATAGTGACACGTACGTATGGCCCCAAATCTTAACGCAGATTTATCTACCGACTAAAGTAAGTTTGTTTTATTTATTTTTACATATTGGGGGCTGCCGCCCCCACACTCAAGCTTAAAAAAGCGAAAAACCCATTTAGATATCTTTTCTCTTTTTTCTTGTTTTACACAACAAAATGGCGTCGCCCATCATAGTTGATACGTTGCTAAGTTTTTACGCCGCGCACTCTCATGCACAGATCTAGAATCAAAATGGCGGCCGTACCGGTAAAGTGCATTCTATTCGTGTTAATTTTCTCTATGTACACAGGTTGAATCGATAGGAAACAATCTGAAATAAGTTTAATTACAATGTATTTATCATTTTACTTGCTTATTTTGTTCATTTTTGTACATGAAAAGCAAGTAGAGCAGGTCATTTTATATTTACGTACCGGTATATATTATTGCGCCGTGTGATTAGGTCATGTATTGACCTCTGACCTCGGACAAACTTCATACAGAATTGAAGATATTTTCTCTCTATATGTTTATATAGTAGAGAGATACCACAAATGTATATATATTCATTAATATTCACATTTGATTCATATGCAAAATATGGTAATTTATTTTATTTTGTACATTTGTGAATATTTATGAATATGCAAAAAATATATATTCTTACGAGAAAAAAATGGAACTATTTTCATCTTATATAAATGTACTTTAGCCCAGAATTTAGTCCTGGAATGGTTGAAAATGACTCATTCGAGTGATGTTGCATCATTTTTGAAAGTTTGGGGAGGTTTGTCAGCCCCGAAAAAAAATAACGTACAAGAAAAAGCCCCCCCCCCCCCCCAAAAAAAATGACCAAACTCGAAAATTTTTTTTTCAGGTGAAAAAGGGGGGGTCCCAAATTCAATCAGTCCTAAAAACATTTTCCAAATATACTACATTACCATTATACTTCAGCAGAAAGTGGAGCGAATTTCAATGAACATTTTCTATAATAAAGTTATGTCGTGAAAAAGAGGAAGCCAGACCCCCCCCTCCCTCATATTATGTATCTGTAATTTGTCCTAATTATTAAGGAACCCCCCCCCCTTCCCAGTAGTGAAAGCAAGGTTATCAACTTTGACATAATGTAAATGTATTTTACAGCATGTAATGAACATTTGTAATCAACATGTTAAAGAATTAACACCATGTAAAGATAGTTTTAAATCACATAAGAAAGAGTTGACATAACGTAATTATATATACACATCATGGAATGGAGTCTTGACATAATGTAACAAAGTTTTGGTATTACAATAATAAATTAAGTTGATGTAATGCAATTTCGACCTCATCACATATTAAAGAAATGAAATAATATAAAGAAATATTCGTTTCACGTAATCAAGTTTAAACATAATGTAAACATATTTTCACTTCACATAATGAACTTTGGACTTCCAAGTAATAAAGTGCTGACATAATGGAAGAATGTGTTTACTTCATGTAATGCAGCATTGACATGATGTAAAGATATTTTTACATCATCCCGTAAAAAATTGACATAACGTAAAGATATGTCACATCATATGATCAATTATGGCTTTGTCATACTTGAGAAGAAGATTATTCAAGAATTTTCCTATATATTTCTATGTAAAACTTAGGTCGGCCATTTCAGCCCCGCCCTAACCCGGGGGGTCATGATTTGAACAAACTTGAATATACACTACCTGAGGATGTTTCCCCATAATTTCATCTTTCCTATCACAGTGGTTCTTGAGAAGAAGATTTTAAAATTAAAATATGCCACCAAATTTTCTTAAATTCCAATTATCTCCCCTTGAATGAGGGAGTGGCCCTTCATTTGAACAAACTTGAATCCCCTTTTCCAAAAGATACCTTTATGGCAAGTTTGGTTGAAATTGGCCCAGCGGTTTTTGAAAAGTTGAAAATGTGAACAGTTTACAGACAGAGACAGACTGACGGACAGACGGACGCTAGACAAAATGTGATCAGAAAAGCTCACTTGAGTCTTCGTGAGTCAAAAATGGCGTGATCGTACCCAAAACAGAACTTGACCTAGATACCCAGGTATTCATCTGATAAATGTGTATACTAAATTTCAATTCAGTATGTGCAACTTCTGTGAGGAAAATGAACGGAAACTGCAAACAATTGGAATTATTCCAAGTCCAAGGGACATACATGTAACTCTGTTGAAAACAGAACTTGACCTAGATTTTCATCTTATAAATCTATACACTAAATTTATATACTAAATGGTTTTGATGAAAATTAACGGAAACTAAGTAAACCAACAGACAGCAGCAAAGCAATACGCCCTCCCTCTTTGAATGGGAGCATAAAAATGTGAAAAGATTACAGATGGACAGAGGACAGAATAAAGGTGATCAGAAATGCTCATTTGGGCTTTCAATTCAGGTGATCACTTGCAATTTTTAGACAGTTGATGTATTGGCATTTCTGCATCTTTTATTCTTTAATAATTATTGGTAAGACCAGTGCCATGTCTACAGGGATTAACATCATTCGTGCTACAATTGCAGGGCTTTACTGCATTGACATTTTGTGATGAGAATCTAGACATTTTTTCACATTGGTTGTAAGTCTAAAAACATTACCTTAGGCAGAACAACAGGAAAAGGGGCAGATGATACGCTATGCTTGCCACTTTCACATTTCTCATCAACTGAAAGATTTTTCAAAAAATGAATATCAATTCATTACTATCTGTATAATAATAAATTATTTTTTTAATCTTTTAAATGGTTGGAGAGATTTCAGAATACTCGAAATTGGGTATTATCCGTAAAATTGCATATAATACCCGATATAAGGGTATCGTTGAATCCTCAAAATGGGTATTCTGTGCAACTTTCTATAAAAACAAAAAAATAAAGGGGTATAATAATTCCTTTCAAAAAACAGACAGGGAGTATAAGGGAGTAGGGTGAAATTTTTTTAATTAAGTGTAAAATAATTTTTCTGGCTTCCACAAACGATACTACATACCTGTAATATATATTTGTATATAAAACTTGTTTTTAACAGTTGAAATATTTTATTTCTTTAGGCTATTGTTTATTTCTTCCTCAAATGGACTTAACTAATCTCCCATAGTTTTATTCATTGCAGGTGATGCATAAGCCACCCTTTTCTCTGAAGAATGATGCTTAAATAAGACTAAGCTATAACAGAAGCTTAAACAATGTCTCTGACAAAAGCTACCATGCACAGTTTTAATCCTGTGGGAGGGAAATAATTTACAGACAAATACTTTTGAATATGGAAACAAAATTATCTCACCACATGTCATTGTGCAATAAAGTCGTCAGTATTTCATTTGTCCTCTGAACTTGTGAAACGTTTGAATAGCACTCCTATCAATAAATATTAACATTAAACAAAGCTTTAGTGAGCACTGCTATATGAACTTTGCAAATTAACCTTCATTACCCGCCATGTTCATCTAACGTAAATTTGAAATCTTAATCCCGACTCAAAGATCATTTAATTTTCGTGACACCTTATTTTCGCGAGATAGTCATTCACTCTTGATTAGCGAGATCAATTTTTTAGCGATTAATTAGAATCGGACCAAGGGCTTTAAGGAATACTATTACATGTATATGTGAGAATTTAATTTTCGCGAGACACTGTCTCGCGTAATTACGTGAAAATAAAGTTCTCACAAAGAAAATGTGATTTACAGTAGAGACTTGGTGCTCTATATCCACTGTGGGAAAAGCGGCTGACCGTAGTGTATACTACGGTCATCAAAACATGACAAAGTTTGACAATCCTAGGCCAAATAGTATTGAAGTTATGAGCCGGACACGAAAAGGACAGATTGACAACAAACAGACATAAAGCCTAACATAATACGTCCCGTCTCATGACGTTCGTATAAAAACATATAATGTCTTGTCTTGGAATATAATTCCTCATCAGACAGTAAAATTTCATAAAAATTGCAGCCACTCCTACTATTGGAAGAACTTAACCGTCTGTCTTTTTTCTTTTCTTTTAGTTTTTTATCTGTAATACTTAGTACTCAGTTCATTAACTTCTAATACTCATCTTTGATGAAAAATTGTGTTAAAAAATAAAGGAATTTAGCTTTTTTAATACTTGTAGTATCATATTGTGTTACAATTGTCATACAGATATCTTTTTGTTTACGTTGATTGTTTGGGTATATAAACAATAAAAGCATAAATAATTTGAAGATGGATATGGAGATAACAAACAGTTTTCAATCTCAAAGTCCATAAACAATACAAAGCAGGAGCAGAGCAAACACGGACCCCCAAACATCAGACCGCCAAAACATTAGAGGAATCAAGTGCCATGGAGGCGTGAGCATCCCCTGCCAACCAGTCACACCTGCCATGTGCTCCTTGTCAAGATCAGAAAATAATGGAAAAATCTGTCTTCAATTCAGAGTATAAATAATGGACTAACAATTAGTATAAAAAAATGTCAGTCAGCATTTGACTCAATGAAAAATTGTATATATGCTAACAAGGTCATTGTATCAACCATATAGAACTTCTGAAATGATGACTTTAAAGGAGACGGCTGATATTTTTGTTTCGTCAACTTGCTTCTACATAATTTAAATTGTTTTAGAAATTGATGAATTCTATTCACCTAAGAGGGCAATGTTGGAAATATAATTTTTAGTTGATGAATAAATCTTCCCTGCAAATAAGAATATATAATTATGAAATTCAATGACATTTAGCTCAGAAGTTACAGCTTCACCCCCCCCCCCCCCCCCCCTCCTTTTGAAGCCCGCCAACGAATGGTGAAATAAATTATTGATGACTAAGCATAATTAAACTTCTCTAAAAAGCTGTATTCCTGAAATTATCATTGTCTCTGCTAAATGTTGGAGACAATATATTATTTTGAAAAAATGTATGAATGATAAAATAAAAATTAAGAAAAAAAGATTTATGCCAAATTTTTTAACATTTATACCATTAAATGATTTATACATTCTTTAATGAATTTGATTTTATGCAAAAGAGGAATGTGAAAGCAATTAATGATGCATTAATGATAGACATTCTCCTGTTTACCTTGTGTGTAGGGGTTTTTAATAATTGATTTATTTACAAATTGTTCAGTTTGTGGTTATGGATTTATTACAAATTATCCAATTCTGATATTTAAAGAACAAGAATAAATCAAACTTTCAACATTATGAAAAATATGAAGCAAAATGAACGTCTTTTTGGGTTAAGATCATGAAATGCTATAAGCTCCATGGCATTTGTTGTCCTGTGCACATTAATCCTGATGGCTCGTGATATCTTTAGAAAACATTTGTATCAAGATGAAAGTTAACTCGGATACATGCACAATCCCATTGTTTAGGTTTTAGTAGGTGATTACAAGGCCTTTACCCGATTTCGCAGATTCAACGATACCCTAATATTTGGTATTATACGTGATTACGATAATACCATTTCGAGTATTCTCTCCAACCTGTTTATTGGTATCTCAGGCATATTTGAAGCATTTTCAGTTGGGAGGGGGGCACTATAAATCATTGTTTTATCTTGACTTTTAATGGCATATCAGGTCCATAGGAAGCAATTTCAGTTTGGGTGGTTGGGAAGGGGGGGTGGCACAACTGGAATTTTTTTACCTCCTTCAGTCCTTTGTATTTCCCTAGAATCCCCAGAGGGAGGAGATGAACATGAAGTCTGCTGCCAAACTAAACTCTTTTCAATTTTCTCAACAAAAACCACTGGGGGTTTCTCAATCTGTTGGAAATATAACAAAAACTTTTAATTGACATTTTAACATTATCAAAAAAGTATTTGATGAGGCACTAAAATGGCACAACTTACAACTGATCAATATTTAGAATTTGTGAAATATTTCTTGCTTTTATTAATTCTTAGTGCATGTCAAACATATATACAAATTTTCACCGTAAGATGTTCATTAGAAAGCAAAATATACACAATGTCTCAATAATTTTTGAACACCCCTTGTACCTTGTACAAAAATATTCAATCTATTTAAAATTAGATGTTCTGAATCCTCTACCACTTCTCAAACTTCTAACAACATCCCCTTCAGGGTCACATTAAGTGTGCTCCCTTAAATGCATCATCAAATAAAAGTTTGCTTAACACAGGGGTTAAAATAACTACTTTCAAGGACTGATACTAACTTTAAAATCATAGTTGTCAGCAGGGTTAGCCATTTCTACCCCTGCGAGATGATTTTCCTTGAATTTTTCATTGATTCCTTAGCCCATTTCCCAAGAGATATAGATAACATCTGCTTGATCAGAGATGTTCTACCAGTTAGCTCCTTACACTAAACTAAATAATTAATTTCTCTCTAATTTGACATGCAATTGTCTGTTATCAAAATTCTCCTTGACCAGTGCTTGATAATAATACCCATGGGAGATCTCGTGATAGATTTCCTCTAAGACTTATAAAATTACATTAGTTATGAACTGCTGTAAAGTGTATACAGCAAAACTTGTTTAGTACGAACACGGATAATGCAAATTTATGGATATAGCAAAAGTCATCTCCAATCCCCAACTATGTAAATTTAATGAATTTCTTATTCAGTTATACTGAATCATGGATATAGCGAAGTAATTTCATAGGTCAATGTGACTTCGTTATAACTGAGTATTGCTGTAATGAAAAAAACATTTTCTTAATTTAAATTTTTTTTAAATAGGGACACTGCAACACTCTTACCTTTTTTGGGATTATATAATTCAATAGTCAAAGACAGTTTTTTTTTTAAATTTCACTTGAAAGGGGACCTATATATATATATTAATTGTTGTTCTACGTCATAACATTGTTATTTGACATACGTCACAATATAGAATTTTTTTTATACATGTTGTCTCTCGCTAAGTTCTGTAATTTACGATTAACGTTGTAGATAGTCAATACCATACATCAGTTTCAAAAAGAAAATTTATTCAGTATCAATAATTGTTATAGTTTTTTGTCAATTTATAGAGTTTGTTTATGATATTAGAATTCTCTTCTGTTGGTTAATAGGTCATTACAATTTCAGTTGTGAATGATACGTCAATATTATGCTGATATAAGTGCAAAGAGAATAGATAAAATTCAGCAAAGAAAGCGGCATAAATCAAGAAAAATATAGTAACCCGTACTTTCAACATTACATGAACTGTTTTTCCTCTATAAAAATTTTAACAAGATTTATAAAATGTACCTATATTGCTTTAATATTGATCAGTAATTTTAAATGTAGTGTAAGTATTGGAACAAGGAAAGGAGGTGTGTGTACAGAACGATCGGAATCAAGAAGAAAAGATTATATCAGTAGAATACACCCAGTACTTGTTTTATGGCATATAGTTTTATATTCAGATGTGTGTCAGTGCTTACTTACCTTTGTCTTAGTGTAGAAAGGTCGATATTTATGACAAAAGAGTTTGAAAATTAAAGAAAACATCATATATCTCGTTTATTTTATCAATAAGGTATACTTTTTTCTTTACTGAATTAAAAAGATAATTCATTTCTTCATAACTTACGACAGAAAAATTGGGGTAATACTTATACTGTGTTCCATCATAATTTATCATGCAATATGAATTGCAATGAATTTGCTTTCATTTTGAAGATACAAGTCAAATATACTAAATACATGTTAATTTTGAATGTGATTTGACATTTTTGGTTCTTTAGAAAAATAATGTCTGTAAAAAAATTATTTTTAGCATTTCACAGTTTTTGCAGGTGCCCCTGTGTAAAAATTAGCATACAAAGGTATTATTTTGAATGCCTTAAAATTTAAAGCAAGTGCCCAGGAAAAAAACATCAAAGTTTTGAAAATTTCACAGAAAGACTTTTCAGACATAGGCCCCCCCTCATGGTGACCTTAAAATATGTCGCCACACACCTTCTATCCATGATGCATAAATTGGCCAAGCTTGATGATTGTATGTCTAATAGTTTTCTAGTTATGAGCCGAATGAAAGCACAAAATACAAGAGGCCCAAGGGCCTTGAATCGCTCTTCTGATAAATAAATTAGAACTACATTTTGGAAATCACAAAATGCATCAAGTGACACAGATTGATGATTCTAAGCCAATAAATACCCGAGATATTCAAAAGTAGGTCACTTCGACCTACTCTTTGGTCATACATTGACAAACGAAAGATGCATCAACTGAGAAGTATGATGAATTCTTTACCAATAAGTACAAGTGAGCACTGAATAAAGCCAAAAAATGTCAAAGTAGGTCATTGTAACCTACATTTTGGTTGACATTTTATAGTTCAGAGGACCAGATATTGGCTCAGAAATTTCTATAATTCTAAGCCAATAAATACCTAAGATATTCAAAAAGCAGGTCACCATGACCACATTTAGGTCGACATTCTACAAAATCCAAGATGCATTAACTGACAAAGCATGATGATTCTTAACCGATAAGTACTAGAGATACTTAAATATAGCCATAAAATATTAAAAAGTAGGTCACCGTGACCTACTTTTTCGGTTGACATTCTCAGAAAACCCAAGACGCATCAACTGACAAAGTTTGGTGATTCTAAGCCAATAAGTACCCAAAGATATTCAAAAGTAGGTCACTATGACCTACTCTTTGGTCAACATTCTCAAAAAACCAAAGATGCATCAACTGAAAAAGTATGATGATTCTTAACCAATAAGTACAGGAGATACTTAAATACAGCCATAAAATGTCAAAAACCGATCATCGTGACCTACATTTTGGTTGACATTTCTCAGAGTCTCAAGATGCATCTGCTGACCAACTTTGATAATTCTAAGCCAATAAATACCTGAAGATATTCAAAAGTAGGTTTAGGTCGACATTCTCCAAAAAACCTAAGATGCATCAACTGACAAAGTTTGATGATTCAAGCCAAAATGTCGAAGTAGGTCACTATCCTAAAACCCGAAGATGCATCAACTCACAAAGTTTGATCATTTTAAGCCAATAAATACCTAAGATTCTTAAATATAGAAATAAAATGTCAAAAGTAGGTCACCGTGACCTACTTTTTGGTCGACATTTTTCAGAGTCCCAAGATGCATCTCCTGACCAAGTTTGATGATCATAGGTTTGAAGGTAATCAAAATATGCATTTTGAACAATTTGAAAACAAATGCCTGCAAAATTCTAAAATGTAGGTCACAGTGACCTACATATCTTAGAGAATGTTTTAAGGTCCCATGATGCAGCTACTTACAAGATTTGATGATTTTAACCCTTTAGTGCCTGAAATAATGGGATTAAATGTTTTGAAAAGGATAAGTCATAAAGTTCAAAAAGTATGTCATGGTGACCTACTTTTAAGTTTACATTGTTCAAGGACCCAGATGCATCAACTGACTAAGTTTGATGATCATAGGCCTTAAAGTATCCAAAATATGCCTTTAAATCAATTTGAAAACGAATGCCAGCAAAATTTTAAAAATAGGTCACCGTGACCTACTTTTGAGTTAATATGATGTGAAGTCCTAAGATGCATCAACTTACAAGATTTGATGATCCTAGTCCTATAGTAAGCAAAATATGAACATTTTTATTAATTATAAATTTAAGTCAATTTCAAAGTGACCTTGAGACCACGCCCTTTGCCCCAGGGTCATGCCTTGAACAATTCTAAATCTTCAACACATCCTGATTTTTGTATGTAAGTTTGGTGAAAAATCTGCCTCGTGGTTCTGTAGAAGATTTTTTAGCAACCAGTACTTTTTGTTTGTTTTCCTGATTATCTCCCCTTGGTTCAGGGTCCCAGCCCTTATTTTAGTATAAATGGTAGCCCTTGGGCCAAGGATACCCTGTGACAAATTTGACACTGATTGGCCAAGGGCATGAGTTATGGCCTATATTCTAAAAAGTTAATGCACACTGCAGACTGAACGACGCACACAGCACAAATGGCCATAGCATTAGCTCTTTGAGCCTTTGGCTCAGAAGAGCTAAAAATAGAAAAAAAATAGTCCTGGAAAAGGCAGAAAAATCATCCAATCATGATGGAAATACCAGGTGCACACCTTCATATGGTGAATAATAAGTGTATAAATTTTCAGAGAATCCTTCCAAAAGTTTGTGAGAAATGGTCTATACAAAATCTTGTCTACAGATAGATCTACGAACAGCTAGACAGGCATTCCAGTATACCCTCCCTAAACTTTGTTTGCAGGGGTATAAAAATCTGCTCAAAAAACTTAACCTGTCTACTCACCTAGAAAATGTAGGTCAGATTCAGCATCTTATTACACTTCCAGTTTATAAGGGCTATTTGGGTATGTCTTTTAACCACAATGAACCACAAGGACACCAAAAGGAACCAAAAGGAGACCCCAAGGACACCTTAGTTATTTAATTTCAATGAATCTAAATATGATTTATATGTATTTTTTAGTCATTTGAGTCACATAGGCCCAGAAATTAACCATTTTGGAAAAGGCAGCTTCCTTCATCAAAAATATTTAATATGTATCATTGGCCTAATATCCAGGAGCAAAGAAAATGATTTTCAAGAAATTCACGAGTTTTAATTATATAAACATTAGATCCCCGCCCCAACACAAGAAGCCTGGCTGACCCAAGGGCCATGAAATTTACAAATCTCAAAGACACATCCTTCCTTCTCACAACTTTGTACACAGTTCATTGGTTTAATACCCAAGAGCAGAAAAGAAGATTTTTAAAAATCATTTTCCCTTAGGCTATATAATCTTGATAGCCCCAACCTAGTACTAACACCCCTGACCCTGGGGCATGAAATTCACAATCTGGAAGAGGCAGTCTTAGTCAACATCACTTTGCACTTGGTTAGTTGATTTAATGCCCATGAGCAGAGAAGAAGACTGTCAAGAATATATGCATTTTTACTATATAATCTATATACATGTAGCCTCGCTGTAGCACTATAGAACCCCTGACCCTGGGGCCATGAAATTCACAATTTTGGAAGAGGCAGCCTTATTCAACTTAACTATTCAATTGCAATTTTTGCAGAGGACTCGGTAACAATTGTAATCGTATCAACAGTTTGTCTGCTTGATTTCCAGGAGTAAAGAAGATTTTTTAAGATTGCACTAATTTGAGAGGGTTTGGTCCCAACCCTCAGGCTTCAGGGGGGACCTTGAAATTCACATTTTTTGTTCTCCTTTCCTTTACTTATAGATGCTATATGCAAAAATTGGTTGAAATTGATTAAGGGGTTTCAGAGAAGAAGCTGACAATGTTCAAATGCTAATGCACAACGAAGAATGACAGAGAAAACGGATAGCAATAGATCACCTGAGTATACTCAGGTGACCTTAAAAGCAAACTGAATATTAACAACCATACAGACAAAGTAAATATATAGCAAACTTTTAAAGTTCATGACATGTCATATATATTTTATCAATAGAGAATTAAAGAGAAAAAAATAAATAAATAATAACTATAAACAGCCTTCTGACATGTAAATAGCTTAATTATTGTCTAACACTGTTTGGGTATGTTTCTACTTCTATCTCAAATGTGCCTGCTCCAAAGTTTGAAACAGAAATAATATAATCTTTTGTCAAATCAATCATCCTTACAATCAAAAAGTTAAAATAAAAAGTATATGTAGCCCAAAAGAATATGTGTACTATCACAAGTACTGTTTTTTTAGGTTTGGTTTACTAAGGGTGTGATATTGATCCGAATCAGCCTCATGATAATATCAGACCTGCAGGGCTGATATGTGTGACTTCAGGCATATTGCATAAGCAAAAATCCTGTATTCATTACTAATATTCAATAGTAAGAAATTTATTCAGTACCTGTTTCCTCCAGGGAAGGTCTTTAACTCCATAATCATACTAACTTCTTCTCCTACACCTATATTCCTTGAAGCAAAAAGAGCCAAATAAGGCAATCTGTTGTTTGGTACACATTTCATTACTGCATTCCGCAGAACATCTCCAGAAGCTGCATCATTGGCATATCTTCCTTGACGTTTTGAATTTGTAGCATCTAAACTGAAAAATAAAATTACAAAATAGTATTTTTTTTATTTTCAAGCAGATTTTAAAAATTAATAAAAAAAACAACAAAGAACCAAACGCAGTACAAGGTACAGTGGAACCTAATGTTTCCGGACATTTTGGTTCCTAGTAAATTTGTCCAGATATATGAAGCATCCCAATACCTGAATAACCAGTTAATCAAGACAAAATTATTTTTAAAAATTTTGTTTAGATGAAAAAATGTCTGACTAGAAATATGTCCGTAGTAAAGAAAAGCTCCACCGAGGGGATATTAGTAATGCAAAATGAATTCAGAATTTTTATTAGTGTATGAAAATTGATCAGAATATCTAAAATGATTCAGTTGATTGCTTGCATCAGTATGTATCAACGTATGAAGTTTCACATTAATTTCATTAAAATGAGGTCAAGGTCAAAAGAAATGCCAAGATCAAAAACTGTTGATGCAGTTGAAAAGCTCTATCAGCAAATGAAGTTTGACACAGATTTAGGAAAAGTGAGGTCAAGGTCAAAAAAAGAGGCCCATGGGCCTTATAGGTCACCTGAACATTATGCAACAACTTTCCAGTGATTGAATTTGATTCATGTTTTAATCCAGATGCTATGGCATTCACAATTTTGAAATAGGCACCATTGATCATCATAACAATACACTTAGCAGTTGCTTAGTTTGTTTACTTAATACCCATAGGCAGGGTAGGGGGAAAAAAAGCTGCATTTCAAGTAATCAGTAATATTCAGCATGATCAGTAATGCCCCAATCACACATGAACCCCTGACCCTTAGGCCTAGATCCACACATTGCACAATTTTTGAAAAGGCACCTTTGCTTTTCAAAAATATTTGATAAATACCAAGGAGCAGATTTAAACAATTCATCCAGTTTTAGTATATAAGTCAGCCCCCCCCCCCTTTATGGTACCCTTGACCCTGGGGCCTTGAAATTTACAATTCTTGAAAATTGACCCTTACTCATCATAAATACATAGGTAGTTCATCTGCTTAATACCAAGGAGCAGAGAAGAAAACTTTCAAAGATTTAGTGTATT
>NW_026920441.1:0-16989 GCF_032062105.1 Saccostrea cuccullata | reverse complement strand
TGATGAATCTATATATCAAAGAAAACTCAAATAAAAACACACAAGGTATGTATGCCACATCTGTTTCATATTTACATGTTCTACTATCTAAGTTGAAATATTCCCCTATCGCCTGATATGGTGTATCAATTATACTCAAGAAATATAATATAAGTACAAACCTGGACAGACTACTGACAAATGAGTTGATATGACAGTAATTTTAACAACTTTGCTTAATGTCAGCATTTCTCACTAAGTTGCTATCATTGGGTTCTTTCATTTGTTTTTTTAAACCAATCATTAGGCTCTATACTAAATATGACCACGAATTTTATCGTCTACTTGGTCAATACGTAAGCCTCACAACTGGTATGGTTGGTCAACAGAGGAGCCTACTACTGTTAGACAGTTTATCTTACAGAATCTCTGGAATTCCGGGTCTGAGTTTTATTACTTGTGCACAAGATTGTATTGTTACGCATATAGTACATATTTTAAAATTTTTCTTATGAATTAGCAAAAATTCATTTCTTTAAAATAATTATTTACATTACATTATGTTCTTTTTCTCTAATGTGATAAATTATTGTTTTTATTTATTGTAGCGGTTTGATAATAGAAAAATTGCAATAATTTAACAATCTCAATTAACCCTATAACTTTAATACACATATCCAATGGTTGTGAGTGGGATAGCTCTTTTATCAAACCCGCGACAGGGAACTATTCCCTGAGGGCTTGCCCGAAGTGTGTTTTATTATACTGATGTATATTATCAAAATTCTAAGGTTTGGATTTTCTTTGGTGTTAGATAATACTGCAAGAATGAGCTGAAATCCTGATGACGTCACAATGCTACTGAAGTCATTATGACATCATCAGGCTATGGATTTAACGCTGGAAATTAAAATTGACGTCAAAAATTGCATGAAAATTTTCCAAGGGGTGGGTAGCAAAAGCTATACCCGGGGTATAGCTTTCTATGGGGGGAAATTTTCAGACTATTAAGAATAGTTATTTTACCTTCTGAACTTTATATAGGAAACATTTTAACAGAAGTATAATATATTATTCCCCTGCCACAGAAATTGAAGGGGACTATAAGTTTCCTCTCTGACTGTCCCATTTATATTTTATTTAAGAAATAAGGTATCATTTTTTGAGTTTTATTGAGATGTAAAACGGGTTGGTCACGTGATCAAATCCCATAAAGCCCGAAGGGCTTTATGGAAGATTTGATCATGTGCCAACCCGTTTTACATCTCAATAAAACTCAAAAAATGATACCTTATTACTTATATTTACATTTGTGACTTATTCATACTTTATATTTGCCTGATTGTTACTTTTAACGTGTGAAATGCGTTAATTTTTCAAACCCAACGGCATGTATGTAATCTACTGAACGCGCATCGACCTTTTATGACGTCACAGAGAAATTACGTCGAACGTTTATCCAAACGCACATCTATGACCTCTTGACCCCATACCTGTATTTACACAGTTATAAAAACGCTTGCCTCCAGTAGTGTTATATAAAGGAAAACATTTGCAAATGTAAATATATTATATAATATAAATTATATATTTTTACTTAAACGTTATGTATAAATTGTCCATTCATGTTATAGAAACATTTTTCTTATTTCTTTTATTTATTGCAGTTTTTCATTACTTTTTTCAATTTTGGTTTTAATACAGGAAATAAGACATCATAAATAATTATTTTTTGTCCATTTAATTTAATTTTAATCTTAGCCTAAAAACATTCAGTAAAATTGTGAACATATAAAATGCATAAGAATCTTTTCTGATGTTTCAGTGAAATTGTAGTGAAATTGATGAAAATTAAGAAAACAAACAAACCTCGTAACATAATCCAAAAGCTTTCTCAAACTTTGTTTCGGTGTCGATGTGTGCTGCGGTCCCGGAGACTTTAATAGTTAATACATATATGAAAGTAAATCAGGTGTTCCTTGATTAAATTTAAATATTCTACATTTTGAGATGTTCCCCATATTTTATCTAAAGCCTGAAGTAGACTTTTCCGAAAATGCCTTAGTGTTGTAAACATGTTGTAAAGATCTTTTCAAAATTCTAACAAAATATAATTTTTTATCTTAAAAAGCGTATGTGTACCTGAAAAACGGAAATCTCATTATGGACTTCATTTCAAAATTTAGATCCATCAACGACATTTCATCTTAAATAACAGGTTGGTACTTTCATTTTCGATGTATCCCATTGAAACACTACATATGGCGTCTCATACAACTTCGTTATATTTGAAGAGACAGTTGAGGCAAACACAAACAGCTAAACATAAAGGTACATGTAATGACCAACTTTTCAACCTTCAACTTCTCTTGTTCATGTAACAATATCATACATGTACCATTATCACTTGCATATATGGGATTAATTTCCATATGCAACAGCATGTTCTCATAATGAGGTAATCTTTAAATATTTTATATAATGAAACAAGTATATCAACATGTCAATTTTTCGTAATTATATCATTGATAAAATGACTCACAATTTTTTTGTTAGGTCTACTATACATTTACTGAAGTCTTTCATATACTAATTGTAAATGGTAATCTAACAACAAAGCTTTATGATAAACGTAATGACTTTAACTTTTCAATCGTCAGTTTTCCTTACTTGAGCAGCAATATACAATGTACCTTCAGCACCTGCACAAGGGGTTTATATCTCTCTGTTGATTCGATACGCAATAGTATGTTCTCGCTATAAACACTTTCTAAAACGAAGTAATAACCAACTTAAACTTTTCAATTGTCATCTTACCTTTCTAATGCAATATACCTTCATCATCTGCATAAGGAGTTATTATCTCTTAGTCGATTTGATATGCAAGAGCATGCTCTTAGAATGAACAATTTCTAAAGCGAGATAAATTATTGAAAAACAAGTTGATGAAACAAGAATATCAGAGGTCTCATTTAAAGTCATCATTTCGTACGTTTTATGGTCGATACAATGACCTTAACAGCAAATACGGTTTGTCATTCAGTCAGATGCTGACTAATGCTTTTCATTCTTGTTGTTAGTCCATTGTTTGTACACTTAGTTGACGACGTATTTTCCCGTTGTTTCCAGATCATGACAAGGAGCACACGGCGGATGTGACAGTTCGAAAGGGGATGCTCACTCCTCCATGACACCTGATCCCACCTCCGATGTTTTGGAGGTCAGTGTTTGCTCTGCTCCGATTTTGTATTGTAACGTGGACCATAAATACAATTTAGAAGTCTTTGTGTTTATTGACATGATGAGTACCCCTATATACACCCAACTGAGATAAAACATAGTTTTTTGAGTGAATTGTACAAACCATACTGGAGAGATACCAACTCAAGTACTTTATGTGACTAAAGCAGTAAACTGTTTATGTTTCTTGTAGTTTTAGAAAAAATAATTTTCATGATATCTGATTGATGCTTCTGTAATCTTGCATTAATATATCTTATTAGAATATGAGATCTCTGGATAACTATTCGAAAAATCATATGTAAATTAACATTTTTTTTCTTTATTTATATATTTTATTTAGAAGCTCTAGTTTTCAAGAAAGAAGATGGATCGTTATAACATTGAAGATAACCCTTGTTGTGATCTGTGCTAAACAAAAATTGTTCATAGTCACTGTACCATTTGTCAACTCCATGTCTGCAAGAATTGTGTTGGGGAGCATCTCTCTGATTTGTCCAAGAAACACAAAGTTATGCCATACCAACAATGGATTTCTACTCCTCAACATCCAAAATGTTCAGAACATGTGAACGAGCAATGCAAGCTTTACTGTGAGAAATGTAAAAATCCCATATGTGTGCAATGCATAGACTCAAGAAATCATGATGGGCATAAGATATCAACAAGTGAGAAAGTGTATGAATTATGCAAAGCGAATTTGAGTAAAGAACTACAGGAATTAGAAAAAAATATCTATCCAAAGTACGAGAAAGAAGCTCATGATTTTCATTCCGAAAATGCAAAATTTGAAGAGGAATTCAAAAGGATTGAAGATTCGATCACAAAGCAAGGTGAAGCGTTGCATACAGAAATTGATAAAATAGTCAGAAAGCATCAATCAAATCTTCTTAAAATGAAAGAAAATTATACTTCTGCTATTCAAGAGTACGATGGTAAACTTAAAGGTTCTATGTCTGCCGTAAACAATTACATCCTTGCGTTGAAGAAAATATTAGATTCACATGACATGGCTCCAGCATTTAGACACAATTCAAGAAATGAAGAATTCCGTGAATTACCCTCCAAACTGACGATTTCATTGCCAAGGTTTTCGCCAACAGCAATAAACAATGAACAACTTCTTAACCAGTTTGGGTCTCTCTCATCATTATTAATTACAAGGGAATGAGGTACTTAGAGAAGCAGCATCAAATATATACCGGTACTTGCTTTTGTAAAATCCTTGAAATAAAGCTTATGAGGCTTCGTTATTTAACCAACCATGCTAATACATGAATTCTGTTTATGTAAAAATAGAATTATTATTATGTAGACATCAATACACAAGGAAATGAAATATATGGAGAAAAAGAACAGTATTCAAGCTCAAAAGTACATGTAAATTAAACAGTACAGAATAGGAGCAGAGCAAACACGGACCTCCAAATCACCAGAGGTAGGATCAAATAAAGGCTCAAAACGTCCTTCTACAAAGCCTAATCTAAATTTCTTAAACGAAGTAAATTATTGACAAGCAAGTTGATGAAACAAGAATATCAACAGTCTCGTTTAAAGTCATCATTTCGTAAATTCTATGGTCGATACAATGACCTTGTCAGCAAATACAATTTATCATTGAGTCATATGCTGACTGACGTTTTTCATACCAATTGTTAGTCCATTATTTATACACTGAATTGACGACGGATTTTTTCCGTTATTTCCTGATCATGACAACGAGCACACGGCGGGTGTGACCGGTCGGCAGGGGATGCTCACTCCTCCATGGCACCTGATCCCACCTCTGATGTTTCAGAGGTCCGTGTTTGCTCTGCTCTTATTTTGTATATTGTTTAATGGACGTTGAGATTGAATACACTTAACAAAACTTCTAAGTGTTCACTTTAAAAAATGTATTTATTTAAAAAATACTTTATAGAATGGTATGATATTTTCAAATAATTACAACATATGAGTCTTCTCAACAATTGTAGAAAGAAAATAAAATATCACCGATGAAAACCAATGTTCCGTGACGAAGCTTAAAAACAATAAATCTGTACTTTGCAGCGCGCGTTTTGTGTAATTAGCATCTTTTTGTGATCATTATCAAATTTTGAAAACTAGTTTCACTAAAAAACACAAAACATTGGCAAAATAACCACTGATAATGAAGGGAGAGCTGTTGAAATGTTGATATCTGGACCATCCTTGCACCACGTTTTACTCACTTTTAGTTTAGTGTTTAATTGTCCTTGATATTACTTTTGAAAATTACCAACCAGTATCAAAACCCATTCAAACACATTGTTCTATAGGCTTTGCATCATTTTTAATCGCCAATTTATCACAATGTGAATGTTTTGGACAAAATTTAAGCAAACTGGAAGTGACCTTGATCTTCGTCTGAGGCCAAAATTTCGCGTCACACCAGGTTCAAAGAGTGTCAAATTGTCCTGAAACAATCTTAGAAACATAAAAAGAAACAATTTCAATCGTATGAAAATGATAAGAAATTGGTGTTTGTGACAGTGTTCTACCAGCTCAAGCAGTCTGAATCATTCTCAAGGCGGTGCACTTACGTGCTCAACACCCTAGGATATTGACCAAAAGGCATCTGTGTGATGATTCACTGTCACATTCCCGGATCTGAATCTCATTGAACATGTGCACATTTGGGATTTTTATCAGAAATGTCAAAGCCCCCCCCCCCTTTCCACACAATTTCAACGGTTTGGAAAGATCTATGCAGTAGGAGTGGCAACAAATGGCCAAATCTCCTATTCAGGGGTACATGGTATCCAACAGTAAAAATTGTCTCGTAGTAATTATAGCGAGTGGTGGTCTTACTCCATAGAGATTTTTTGTGTGAATTTTCATTTTGAGGGTACATCATTTCCTTGACACTTTGCTTAAAATTCTGACGAGATACTTACATGAAATCTACGCAACATCGAACTTAAATATGCATCATTAACCATGAATTAAAGAAATTATTAATTAAATGCATTTGTTCTTTAAAACTTAAAAAATGTTAGGTGAACACTTAGAAGTTTAGTTCAGTGTACTGTTCGTTATCTCCATATCCTTCTTCTAAAAACAATACATACAAAAATATGAGAACTAATTGAATTTGAAGAAAACATTGTATCTGAATCTGTTTTATACTGTGAAACGTTTTTATTATCAACAGAGACCGTTTATCTGTTTTTGTGAATGGTTCGAGTTCATAGAGAAATAATGTTGAAGGTCAACATGCATATAAATTATGTTAGTGATGTGCAGCATTTAGTATATTATGCCATGATATCTCTTTTAATTAATAAAGTGCTTGATTAAAAAGTTTGACTTTCTTCTTTTCATATCGTTTCCTCAATATATGTCTGTTGTATTCTTTCAGAGGTATCTTTTATCAAATTTACATCTAAAAATATTTTTCTGTTGCATTTAGAAGGAAAATAGCTGCCTATTTGTAATTTTAATGATGATAAAATGTGTTTCATTTATGAACTGATAATCTTTGGACTTTAGACACCTTTTTAATATCAAAATGTTTACAAGATATAATTTGTCAATTGATATAATACATGGATCTGCAATAAATTAAAAATAACAATCTCTTATCGAGAAGAGGAAATATAGTAAAAGATCACACAGCTTGCACAAACAGTTATGGTTACGATTATATAACCAACTTTCCTTCTTTTTATGGAGATATTCGTATTTCCGGTCAATGTTTCATCGCTTGTTTCTTGCATGTTCTTCGTTGTAAATATCTTTAAATGATTTATTTTATCAGAATGATAGAGCTCTGTTTCACCTACAAATGGAGAATATTAGTATATGGTTATTTATAAGCTTCTGACGTAATAGAGTTGGCTAAAAATACGAACAAACCAATTTACTTCCTCTTTCAATACACGCTTATTTCAAAGTTAAGCACAAAAAAACGTACTAATTTAATAGAATTAATTCTGATATTATTCATAAAATTTTTATTTTAGTGCATATGTCTTATTGACTGCCAAAATTAGACATTCGAAATTCTCATTTGCTCTACTTTCAATAGGATGACCTTCAAAAAGGACCGGATCTATACATAATATAGTTGAACATGCGCAGAAAATTGTAGATAAAGAAAAAAAAACACCAAGGCAAGAAATTTGACGGTATGTACATGGCATGAGTAACAAATTCACAATTAAAGAAGTATAAATAATGATAAGAATAGGCTAAAACTCTTTCGTGAAACTCATTATTTGCAATAGTCGGGATGGGTTTAAACACAATGATAATACATGTATCATGTGATATGTTTTATTGTTGTTTTCTCATGTTTATTTTCCAACAGAAATAAATATTCCATAGAAGTATGTCTCTTGAACACGGTGCTCAGGATATCGTGCATTGTGAGATGTGTAAAGTTGAAGTTTTGCTAAACTATTGTAAAATTTGTCAACTTGGCATCTGCAAGAATTGTGTTGCAGATCATCTCTCAGATCTATCCAAAGAGCACGAAGTGATGCCCTTAAAACAATGGAGATTGTCTCTGAAGTTTATGAAATGCTATCAACATTTAAATAAAGAATGTGAATTATATTGTGAAAAATGTGCTCAAGCCATTTGTGTGCAATGTGTTGTTAAACATCAAGGGCATAAATTATCAAAAATCGAAAAAGTTTTTGTGAGCCGTAAAGAGGTTTTCAAAAAGGAATTAGACGAACTACAGAATAAAATTTATCCCAAATATAAGGAAACGTTGTGTACTTTTGAAGATGAAATTTCTAAGCTTAATGAAGACTATGTGATACTTCATAACTCTGTTGAAAAGCAAGGTGAAGAATGGCATAAGGAAATCAAGAAAATTGTCGAAAAACAAAAGTCTGAAATTGAAAAGCTAAAACAAAAGCACCACGTTGCCATAAAAAATCATGAAGACAAATTCAAACAGGTCATGTCTCAGTTGTATAACTGCATTCAACATTTGAAAAATGTTGTAGAATCAAATGATATGACCGAAATTTTCACAAACAGATTACGCTATGCTGAATTCAGAATATTACCCCCTAAACAAAAAATTGTTTCACCAATTTTCTATCCACGAGAAATAGATGCACAAAATCTATGTGATCAATTTGGATACCTTTCGCCATTATATGCAACCATTGAAAATTCGAAAGATGAAGCAACCGAAAATGGATCCTCTCAAGCAACTCATTCTGTGTGTAATGAACCAGAACTGATAACCACATTGCACACTAAATACGTTTGCCATACACTTGCCTGTTTGAATGATGATAAAATCTGGACATGTTCAAAATATCAAAACACTATGAAACTTATCACTGTACAGGGTACACTACTTAAGCTACTGAAAACCAAATCAGGCAAATGTTCTGAAGACATAGCGGTAACAAATAGTGGGGATTTATTTTACACGGATTCTTTTACTAAAACTGTAAACCTGGTGAAAGATAACATAGTTCAGGAAGTGGTCACACTAGCAGATTGGAGGCCTTATAATATTTATTGCAAGACACTTGAAGAATTTCTTGTTTTTGTGTATAGTGATGACTTTCAACACTCAAAAGTCGTCCGTTACTTTTACTCAAAAAAGACCAAAACGTTCAATGAGAAACTAACCATCCAGTTCGATGATAAAGGCAATTCGTTGTTCTCTATGCATGATACCAAATACCTCTGTGAGAACGGAAATCTGGATCTATGTGTGGCTGACCATGCCGCTGGAGCAATAATAGTGGTGGATCAATTTGGAAACCTGCGTTTTAGATATACAGGTCCTTACTTTACCATAAAACAAAAACCCTTTCAACCTCGTGGCATTTCTACAGATAGCAAGAGACGTATCTTAACAGCCGATCATAGTAATGAATGCATTCACGTCCTTGATCAGAATGGACATTTCTTGTGCTACATAGATTGTGGTCTTCGTACTCCTTGGGGCTTATGTGTCGACTCGACCGACCATCTAATTGTCTCTGAGTACTCTAATCGCACAGTAAAGAAGATAAGATATGATAAAACACTAAAGTAGAATTTTAATTTGTGCAAGTTTGTGAAAAAAACACTATAGAAGAATGTTACAATGTGCAAGATTATGAATAAACATTAGAGTAGAGTGTTATTTTGTGAAATTATGTTAATTGTAATCTAACAACCAAGCTATATGATAAACGTGATATGACTTTAACTTTTCTATTTTCATCTTCCCTTACTTATGCAGCAATATACCTTCATCACCTGCATACGGAGTTTATATGTCACAGTTGAATCTATGCACAAGAGCATGCTCTATGTATGAACAATTTATAAAATGAGTTAAATTATTGACAAACAAGTTGATGAAACAAGAAAATCAGCAGTCTAATTAAAGTCATCATTTTGTAAGTTGTATGATCGATACAATGACCTTGTCACCGAATACAATTTATCATTGAGTCAAATGCTGACTGACATTTTTCATACTAATTGTTATGCCATTATTTACACACTGAATTATCGGTGGATTTTTCCGTTATTTCCCGTTGATGACAAGGAGCACACGACAGGTTTGACCGGACGGCAGGGTATTGAGTGATTGACTGATTGATTGTATGTTGTTTATTGTCCTTCTCGAGAATTTTTCACTCATTTGGAGACGCTACCACTTGCCGGTGGATAGCTGCAAATTTTGTCCTATCCTCAACACTCAGGGCCATTGAGTAATAAAGGATCTTTTTCGTGCCAGCATCTATTACGACAAAGGACCTCGGATTATACAGTCTTATCCGACGGGAATATCATTTAGTATGCTCAAAATAAAAAAACCCCCAAAATTTAATGATACTTTCACTGATTCTTTATTACAAAATGTCATGGCACACCTCCCATTTTACGTTTGTCTTCTCCTTATTTTGGGTCTCTCAAAACATAACATGGACTTTCCCTATATAGTCATATGGGAGGCGGTAGACAGTTCAACTTTTGCCCCTTAAGAAACATTTTTGAAGAAAAAAAATGAGGGTGGATGAAAGACGATTCAACAATTTTATTTGATTACTCAAGTTCCGTGCTTTTGGGGGGAACTTGGAAGGTATTTCATTCTCCAAGTCTAAGCAGAAAAAATTCCAAGAATTGTTCATTTTTCTTAAACTGTGACATGATATTAAGTCTCCTCCAAAGAAAGAAAAAAATATTTGTATCATCTGTCTGAAAGACCCCAAATAAGTTTCAGATCAAAAAGTACAATATGTCACAATGGCACTGTGTAATAAAGAAACCGTAAAAGTATCCTTAAATCTTATTCAGCAGTATAGGATGAAGAAAGAGGGCGTATAAGGCGTGGACAATCCTCCGCTCTGAGACAAAATGTTTCGATTCTCAATTTTCAAAATTCACA
The DNA here is from genome assembly GCF_032062105.1 of Saccostrea cuccullata. Lineage (NCBI taxonomy): Eukaryota > Metazoa > Mollusca > Bivalvia > Ostreida > Ostreidae > Saccostrea > Saccostrea cuccullata. Next base: position 6,389 of record NW_026920441.1, on the reverse strand, counting down.
GAAAAGTTATATTTTTCTAAAATCATGTTATCAGTAATGTAATCTTCAAAACATTTTATTATTTCATTTTACTGAACGACTTATCATTCGATAATCTTTATTTCAAAGATGACAGTTAAGCATATTTAGTGTATGGCACGCCAAATTCACAAAAATGAGCAAAAACCTAGTTTCACAATTGATAAACTAGGTTTATCGACTGTAAACTATAGTTTACAAATCGTGAACTATAGTTTACAATTCGTTAACTATAGTTTTCATCTGTAAAACTATATTTAACGGTTGTTAACTATCGTTTACGAATGGTAATCTAAGTTTATCTGTCTGTAACAAAACGTTAACAAAAGATTTTGTTGATAAACATAGATTCACGTTTGTAAACTATAGTTTACGATCGTTAACTATAGTTAAGAGTTGTAAACCATAGAGTTGTAAACCATAGTTTACAAATCGTAAAACTGTATTTATCAGATAATCTGCAATGGCAAATGATTGTTTTCGGTGTTAAGTATAGTAGCATTTGATGACATTTCCCACATTTATTTGCCTGTAAGTTCATAGAAAATTGCTTTATTTGTTTTAATTTATGTAGTAAACCATACAATATAATCTCAGGTTGACAGTGTGTAAAGCATAATGCCTATTAGATACATGTTCCATAGAATTTATGCATATGATAAGGATTCAGGGGCTAAAGTTGTTATTTTACATTATGACGCAACTGCATTGTGACATCAAAGTGTGACGTCATGTCAAAAATGGAAGCTTCGCAAGGTCATGACCTTCAGTTTAATTGATCGCAAATGAGAATATGTATCTTCTGTATAGATATACATGTGACATAGACTTATTGAGTATCTAGTTAGGGTGACACTGTCCAGATTTTTTAGGCAATCTTCTAATTTAAGACAGTGACTACTTCCAATTAGACCCCCCCCCCCTGTTTATACAGAAACTAGAAATATCTGTAAAAATTGTTTGGCAGCTTTTCAAAAAAATTATAATGTAACATTTTATTGATATTCAAATACTGTATATTTCATACTTTGTGATTTTAAAATGGAGAAAAATAAAATTATTGTGTGAGCTGATTCAGTTAGGTTTGAATTTCTCTTCGAAGTCCTGTTCTATGCGTCGACTAATGTCGTAGACATGTAATACTAAATTTACAATTAATTGCCCATTTCTGGACCAAATTCAACAATTTATGCACCAAAATGTTTGGAATTCTGTCCTCTTTGCACATAAATACAAAAAAGTGAATTGCAAAAAAAATTTATTTCCTTTAAGGTAGCTAAACACAGTTTCGTATAAAATCCAGGGGGGTTTTCCCAGAGAGAAGCATGCTGGGTAGGGATTTTCCTGCTATTTATAGGAGTCTAGATGAAAACTGCATCTTTTTTGTTTTTATTCGCATAAAGTAGAGCCTTATCTTAATATTTAAAGAAAAAAAATATGCATTCATTTTTAGAAAAAAAAATTGTGAGACTTTTTAATAGGGGGAGATAACTCCCAAAACATCCAGTTTTCACATGTGCAGAATTGCATGAGTCAATTAGCAGGTAATGTAGCTCTTTCAAGAGGTGGAAAATGTACCCTAAAAACACACTAAAAGAAAACCTTAGGACTTGTTCTGTGAAATGCATACAACTTATTTTGTCTGATTTTTTCTGTTTTTGTTGAGCAGGGGGGTTAAAAATGCATAGGTGCACTGAAAATGGATGCATAAACAACCCAATATCCCCCATTTTTCAGGTGTCAAATACCCCCTAGTATTAATTGATGAATGTATTATTGTTGGATATTTACAAAATTCACAATTTTATCTTTCCATTGATATGCAGAAGTCTATGTAACAATTCTCCATTTTATTTTTTTATAGGGGTCAGTTTTGCTTGTCCCTCACCAAGTAACGTCCTGATAACGTCATACATAAAACTGTGTTTTGCACCCTTACGGTTGTGAAACATAGATTATCGCGTTAACCATGGTTTACAGATGTAAAATATAGATTAACGTTGTTAACTATAGTTCACAGTCCGTAAACTATAGTTTACAACCGATAAACCTAGTTTATCGACTGTGAAACTACGTTTTGCTCATTTATGTGAATTTGGCGTGCCATATTAGTGGAAAATGAGTTTAATAGAGCTATAAAAGACGAATTTTGAACACGAATGGGTCAAGTCTCCATTCTTCGTGAACGCTTAAATGATGGACACGTAAATGTGAAATCTATTTTATTTGTCAAAAAAAATGGAATCTGAACCCATTCTATATGAAAATCGAAAAATTCTGAAAAAAAAATGTACGCTTCAACAAGCCCGTTCATTTAAATCAGACTGACATATGTCGATAAAGCATACAAACCCTGCGCTATGAAGAGAGTTCTAATCATACGTGAAGCTCTTTTTCTTTCTTTTTTTTCACATGTCTTAAAATCATGAATTATTAATATAATGTTAAAACAATGAAATACAGAATTAAATAAAAAAGATGTTATAAACCATAAAATTTTGAAAAATATAACTTTTAGAATTGAGAAATGTCTTTTTCAGAGCGGGAGATTGTCCTCGTCTTGTACGCCTCCATTCTTTCGGGTAAGAGATAGGTACCCTTCAATGTAATAAAAAGAATGGCAGTGTCCAGTTTTGCAATGAGAAACCCAAAATATGTGTCGGATTCAAACAGTAAAATAGAAGGTGCACAATGACACAATTTATATTGCAAAAATTGTTTGAAAGTCTCATTAAACTCAGGAGGAATTGAGGATAAAAGATGGTTACCCTTCAATACAATATAGATAGAAAGAATGGCAGTGTCCTCGTTTTGCTATTGGAGACCCAAATATGTGTCAGGTCAAAAAGTTAAATAGGAGACACATGCACAGTGGCAATATGCAACAAAGATTCTGTGAAAGTCTCATTAAATTTGATTCAGTGGTATAAGAGGAGTAGCGGAAAAGAGACGGGCACCCAGAGCGTAACGGACGGACGCACATCCCAATCACTATATATCCTCCCACTTTTCAAACGGGGGGTATAATAATATTATAAGCGTGTATTTCTTTTAACAAAACCCTCTCTGTGGTACCAGCAAGTTTTACTATTTGACATTGACCTCGGCGTTTGACCATCGTTTGAAATACTTTACCTTCGGCTAACTTTCAAATGGTTGTTACCGGGACTTTGATATTTACCGGTATACAAGTGTGTTTTATACCCCCTTTTTAAAAAATGGGAGGGCATTTAGTGATCAGAACCTGCCTCTGTAAGTCTGTCCGTTCCGCTTTGGGGCATCCATCTCTTATCCGCAACTATACCACTTAATGAAATTTTCACATCGGAATCAAATTTTGGATTTCCCATAGAGAATCATAGACACAGCCATTCCCTCTTATAATATTGAAGGGTACCCATCTCTTATTTGCAGCTCCTCCTATACCATACCACCGAATAAACTTAATGATACTTTCACAGATTCTTTATAACAAATGCCTTTATGTACCTTTCATTATACCTCCCGCTTGAAAAGTGTATATAGTGATCGGGATATCCGTCCGTCGGGTTTCCAAGAGCAACAGATGGACACTGCTTTTTTTCTATAAAATTGAAGGGTACCCATTTCTTATCCGCAGCTCCTCCTATACCTCTGAATAAAATTTAATGCAGTTTCACAGATTCTTTGATACATATAATACCATTGCGCACCTCTTGTTTTACTTTTTGATCTGACACTTATTTCGGGTTTCCCGGAACAAAACATGCACTTTGCCATTATAATCATATGGGAGTCGGGGGTTTCATTTAGTGTGTTCACTGCTCACTGTACCTCTATAGTTCTTCCTTGTGACAAGTGACAAGATCCTTCTTCGGGTAAATTTTTGAATAGATCATGGAGTTTCGACAACTTTAGAAATTTTTAAGTAAAGGAGAAAGGCCGAACACTGTCCATTCTGTGAGAGAAAGAACTAATCGAGGGTCGTAGGCCCAAAATTAGTTCTTTCTCTCACAGAATGGACAGTTTGAGTCCTTTCTCCTACTTAAAACATAATTCTCTTTGTTCTGAAAATTTAACAAAAAATGTGCAAAACAGGTAGCACACATACTATAAATTCATTGTTTACAGAATGGACAGTAACAGGTAAGCTTGGGGTGCACAGCAATTTGTTGAATAGCCATTGTGTTTCCAGTTGCAAATAACAAAAGGTCTTTGTATAAAGAATGGACAGTTACAGGTGGATTTCGGGGGATGCTAGTATTTATATAAGAATGCAACTCCCCAAAATCAGTTTATATTTTGCGTTGTAAAGGCAAATATGTTTCCCTCCGAAGGAGAGAATATATGACAGAATCGAAATCGAATTGAAACCAAAAGAGGCACACAACCAGTGATACTTTGATCTGGAAACAGAGAATAGTAAGCATAAAAGAAAATATTATCCAATCTTTTATCCCCTCAAAACTTCAACGACAAATACAGATATTTCGAATTCAACCCGGAAATCTTTTTTTTTTTATTCTAATTCAGTTTTTGAGGATATATTAATTCCAGCAATGTAACGATAACGGTCATTTAGAGGCACAGGAAACCCTAATTACTGTATGTACAAGTGCAATGAACATTTTCCGTTTTAAAACCAATGTTTTAATGCATTAATTAAGCTTAGAAATATTAAAAAAATATATATACATCCGAGTAACCGAGTACCGATTTTAGTATTCGATAATCGGACGTTCGATCGAGTACCCGGTTAACCGGGTACTCGCTGACATCCCTAGGTGAAATGCAAATTGTGTTCCGAGTGTTGGATAGCCATGGGCCAAACTTCGACCTGAAAATGTACATCAAATCAAATCTGCTGCAGTGAATATTTCGGTAGCAAATAATCAAAATATTCACTGCAGCAGTGTAGTTTTCATACTGCAAACTGTTTTCTGGGTGATGGATTTAATATAAGCCTACTTCAAGCTTAAAATGGATTCTTCTCGAGGGAATGATGCTTCCAAAATCTTAATCAAATGTGAAATTGTGTCATTTAAATTCAAGTTCTGTGAACTGAAATAATGTGCATTAATACTCATGGATTTAAATGTGTAAAATCGAACAGATCCGATGCAGACACTGTGTTCTGGATTAACTTATATATCCAAGTTCTTTTTGTTAATCACATGTACATTAAATCGTATTTAATATATTAATTTGTTTTTGTTTCCCGCTTGGGCACATGCTAAAGTTTACCTGTAACTCTCCGTTCTGTTTGTTTTATCTGTCCATTCTGTTTGTTGTTAACTGTCCATTCTTAAAAAGAATGGACAGTTTTCCAAAAAGAATGGACACATACAGGTGACTTGATGGATTGTTAGCTCAACACTAAGCTATAGAATGGACAACGCAAACAAGAGGTTTACGTCACAATCATGTTTTAAATTTATTATATTTGAATGGCTGAAGCAAGTGCTCTCATGTTTCACAGTCCCATTCCTTTCAACAAAACTTTCCAATCAATTTTCGACCTTCTGACCTTAAACTTTGAATTTGCATTTAAAAAAAGACCCAAGGGAAGGATACACAAGGAGGAAGTCCATGATCATATAACGGGATATGGGAGGGGAGCTGGCAATTTTTTGTTCAATTGATTCCATGTAAACATATACAACTTCCGCCATCACAACTTTGGTCTATAGCTGTATTGTACCAACAAAACACCTCAAAAATTGTCACTGGTAACATGTTTTAACTGCCTGATGCACCACAGGGACTTGTTCCCACTGTATTAAAACATTCTTTATTTTTCTTTTTCGTAATGTACATCTGCAAGGTTAAGGAAAGGGCTAAAGGTCAAACCTTTTGGTTCATCGCATTCATTTTGATCTCATATACATGGTCCAAATTTTAAAGTCCAGCTTTGATTTTTTCTCAAAAACTTTTTTACTTTAATGATCAAATCCCAACCCTTTGGCTTGACTCGTAGACTTTTCGATTTGCATGCCACGACTGCATAATAGTAACAATATGACTAGTTTTGGTCCTGCTGGTCTTAATCGAGGTATTAATTCTAAATTTTTCATGTTATATCTCTTACCACCTTCCCTTGAATGTGATCAAGTGATCTTGAGAAGCCAAATTTTCTATCGCATGCCCCCTTGATAAATGTCACAGAAAATCATTTCAACAAAATCGATTCCTTTCTACTCAATGACGCTTTCTTTGTGGCAAGCTTAGGGAAGAATGGCTAACAGCTTCTGCAGAATGATTGAAAATGCAAGGAGTTCATAAATCACACAAAACAGATGATTGGCAAACTTTTGACTTTTTAATCCAAAAATCCAACCTAAGCCATTGATTCCACTGAGTTAAACATAATTTTAAAAAATTAATGCTATTGC
>NW_026920440.1:0-16781 GCF_032062105.1 Saccostrea cuccullata | reverse complement strand
ACAGTAAAACATTTAAGATAGAAAGAATTTTCAAAGTATGGAAAATTCAAAATGTATTTTACATTTTGATTTTTTTCCCCAAAAATTATAACATGAGATTATTATTCAATAACCACTTTAAATTTAAAAATATACCAACCCATTTTTTTTAAATGCTTTAAATATTAAAATGTTGTTTTAAAGTGGTTTTTTGGTCCCAAATTTAAGCATTTTAATTTTTTTTAAAGTGCGTAATTTTTAAAGTGGTTGTAAAACCGTTATTTAAATCTAATAAAGGGAGAAATATGTCCTTGAATACAATATATAATACTTATATCTCTGAATGTACTTAAATCTAACAAAAAATATACATTCCTATAATAATTATTTGCCATAACCAATATCTACTTGAAATTTGATGTCGAAAAAGGTTTCCAATAAAGATGGAAAACTATTAAAAGGGTTACAAAAACACAATGGAAAAGCGATAGACTTCAAACTCTGATATAGCTTTTTTTATAGATTGAGGTTTGAGATGGTGTATTTAAACTGTGAAACAATAAATTGTTAGGGAGAATTGCTGGATGGTTTTGGAAGTCCGTGTTTGCTCATCTCCTGTATTGTGGACTTTTGATTTTGGGAAATGTTGTTTTCTCCATATGTTTCATTGGAGAGTAACAGAATGAATTAATTGTTAAGTATTTTTCATTTACAGGGAGGCATCAAAGCTGTTATATGGACAGATGTTATTCAATACACAATTATGATGATCTCCGTTCTAGCTATACTCTTTAAAGGTGAGAATTAGTTTCCCGAAACAGATTTCAGTGCACCAAAATATGGCCTGCGATAAACATGTATGAAATACTTGATTGTATTCTTGGTATAAAGATACTCCCGAATTTTTGTTATCCAGAAATTGTAAAAATCCAAATGCAATGTATATGGCAACAAAAAACCCCTCTCATCCACGAAATACACCCCCACATGAACCAATAAATTTTTGTCAAGCACGAAGTTTAGACCGCATGAAGATTATTAATTTCATAGGTTATTTAGCAGTTATTTCTTATATCAAAGTAAAGGTTATAGGATTATTCGTAAACACATAATCCCTGTAAAACAGCAGATTTAAGGTTTTAAAGATAGATGACAACATTTATGTAAAAAAAAGTTACTAGTATGAAAAGATATAATAAATCGTGTAAAACATACTTTTGTTTTATTCATAGTTTGTTTTTACAATGCACGTTTTAAACATATTTTATTGAATATAATTCAATCATGATTGGGCAACAGGCAATGCCTATGTAAGCCCTCTCCTTTTATAATTGGTCAAGGTACAAATTAGAAGTAAATAATACATGAACATGATAATCAATAAAATTATAATGAAAAATAAAGATTCACAATCAAGTATTATTTATCAATAATATATCTAAAAAAAAAATGACAACCCCCTAACTGTATGCATATTATTTACATACTGTTCCAGCTTAAAAATAATACAAATATTTGAAGAAGAAAAAAAAAATTATGCATTTAATAGAATATTTAATATGACAGTGTCCCTAATTTAGTCTTTTAGAAGATTTTATAAATTCTTGTACATATGAAAATATTTGACAATTTGTTTGATAAGAGTATTGAGATTTTCCTCTTAGTAGAGCGTCGAGTTCAAAAACAACATTAATATCATTTAATTTTTTTACCAATATGTTTCTTTCAACATTATACGATGGACAGTTGATAAAATAATGTTCAGTATCTTCAGTATGAAATCCACACTTTTGACATGATTGAATATCTGATAAAAAATGATTTTTTAAATGTGCATTAAGATTACTAGCATTGTTTCTCAACTGACAATGCAAGATATTTTCTTTCCTATTACCAAAGTTAAAGTACTTACAAGGTTTATTAGTTGCTCCCCAATTCTTAAGTTTTGCTTTAAAGATAGCTAATGAAGGAGAGTTTTTTACATCTTCAGTAAGACTGTTCCAAAGTTTTACGGTTGATGGAATAAAACTATTATAGTATGACATTGTTTTACAAACTGGTATGCATAAGTTATTACATCCAGACCTTAGGTTGTAAGCATGTTGAACAGGAAAACAAGGTTGAATCAAATCATACAAATAATCAGGTGCAGAACCATTAATCATTTTATACATCAATTGAAGTTTGTGTTTTTCTCTTCTAAGATATAATGGTTCCCATCCTAGTTCACCATACAAACAAGTTCTGGATGAATTAACTCTAAGTCCAGTAATAATTCTAGCAGCTTCTATTTGAACTTTTTCAAGCAATTCTGAACTATTTTGGGTACAATTATCCCATACAACATCAGCATATTCTAAAATTGGTCTTATAAAGGCAAAATAAATTTTTATAAGTGAATTTCTATCAATGCTATGTTTCAATAACCTAATTATATTTAATCTTTTACATGCCTTTTCATATATATTTGATATGTGATTGTTCCAAGAACCATCTGCTTGAAATTGTAATCCTAAATGAACATGAGTATTTGATTGTTTTATATAATCACCTCCATATCCAAACTGAATATTAGGATAACTTACGTGTTTTCTAGTAAAATCAACATTAACAGTTTTTTCACTATTAAAATCTACAGCCCAAGCTTTGGACCAATTTCTTATCTTTTCAAGATCTTGAGTAAGGGACATTGTTGGAGCATTGATATCATTGTCTATAATAGCAAACAAAGAAGTATCATCAGCAAACAGTCGAATATTACAAGATATATCTTTAGATATATCATTTATATACATGTATAACAAAAACAAGAAAGGACCCAGTACAGACCCCTGGGGTACCCCAGCATCTATTGTTTTACATGATGATGAATAGCCTTCTAAATTCACCCTTTGTTGTCTCTCAGTAAGATAGTCTTCAATCCAACCCAGTATATTATTTCTAAATCCAAAGTTTTTAAGTTTGAAAATCATTCCCTTATGCCATACCTTGTCAAAAGCTTTGGAAATGTCACAAAATATAAAGCGTATATCTCTGCCTCTGTCAAGGTTCGACATAATTTTATCATATATTTCAACTAATTGGTTAACAGTAGAATCCCCAGGTTGGAACCCAGATTGGTATTTACACAATAAGTCATGTTCCTTAATATGATTAAACATATATTTAAAAAGTATTTTTTCCATTAGTTTACATATAGAACAAGTCAATGATATTGGTCTGTAATTATTAGGTTGTTGGGGACAGCCTTTATTTTTAAAAATAGGTGAAATATGTGCTTGTTTCCATATGTATGGAAGAACTTTATTTGTAAGTGAAAGGTTAAATAATCTACATAGAGGTTTATATATGGAATAACGAGTTTCCTTTAATATTCTGGGAGAAATTCCATCTGGTCCACATGGTTTAGAGGGATCAAGTATGCTTAACTGATCAAGAACATCTTGATCACTTATTTCAAAATCACAGAAGTAGTCTGGAGGTCCAGCTCCATGTTCGGGCAAATCTGGCTCATTTTCAATATGTGATATATTAGAGAAAAAATTATTAAATTCTTCAGCTTTATCAATTGGATGAATCAATATTCTACCATCTTGTGATTTGATAGAGGATGGGGGAGAACTTAGTTTCTTTAACCTTGCAACGGATTTTGCTATACGCCACCACTTTCCTGGTGGAATAGATTTGTCAATGAGTTGAGAGACAAGTTTGATTTTGTACTCCTTCCTACTTTTCCGTACTAAGTCTATTACTTCGTTACGGACTTGTCTGAATTTTTGCCAGTGTAATGGATTTTTAGTATGCTTTGCCTTTTTATGAATTCTTTTTCTTTGCCTCATTTTCCTACGAATTTCTGTGGTAATATATGGTTTATCTGATGGACGTATTGTAATTTGCTTTTTTGGTATATGTTTATCTACTAAGGTTAGGTAAGTGCATGTAAAATTTTCATAGACTTCATTCATATTATTAGAGGTAAACACTTTTTCATCCCAATTAACATTTTGTAAGTCATCGTTTAGGCCTTGATAATTTGCAATTTTATAATTTCTAATTGTGCGTTTGAAGGCATGTTGCTTATATGTTTGAAATGAGATTTCTATAGAAACGGGTGAATGAGAACTACAAATGGGTTCATCGACTACAACATTCTTAACTTTGGATGGATCATTAGTTAACACTAGGTCTATGCAAGTTCCAATATCAGTTGTAAAATTGGTAGGCTCTAAGACAACATTAGTTAAATTAAGTTGTAGTAGTAGGTTTTTAAATGTATTATTCCCAGGAGTTAACATGTTTACATTGAAATCACCTAACAAAAACAATTTCATCTCTGTATCTAGAGCTCTCTCTACAGTACTTGAAAACTTATCCCAAAAGTCAGACCCAGAGTTGGGAGGTCTGTAGATGACTCCAACCAAAAACTTTTGATTTTGTGATTGGATCTCTGCCCATAAAATTTCAATATCAGAAAAATTTAAATCATTTCTAACTTTAAAATTTAATCTAGTTGAAATATACAGTGCAACTCCTCCACCATATCTATTTCTGTCTTTTCTAACTGGTTGATAATAACCATCAAGTGAAAGATTACTATTGTCAATACTCTGATCTAAGTGAGTTTCAGTAATGGCAATTATATCATTCCCTGAAAATTCATTTCTAATAATATCAAGTTTAGGGGGTAAACTGCATACATTGTTGTGCACAATACTTATGTGTTTTTTATAATCTGCTGGACCTGGGTTTGTTTCCACACATCCACATATTAGTAATATTGTAATCACAATGATATTAAAGTGATTATTTGAAATATTGAAGATCTTTATGAAATAATAAACAGGATACTGTTCACATTTTTGGTATTTGTTACTAATCAATGAAAAAATATTTGAACTGACATCTCTAGCTACATGTAACTGGAGGATAATGAAATGAAGTATAGTGTGCAAGTAATCATGGTAATAAGCTGGAACATAACTAAATGGAAAAAAATAAAACAAAACTAAATGAAATTCAAACAAGAATAAACAAAAAATGAACAAAAAATATAAGCAAATGAAAAACAAACTTTGTAGAACAAAAAGTGTTAACATATGTACACACACTGCATTTATTGGAGTCTGAAATACTTGTAGTAGGAATACCACATATAGCTGTTTGGGATGCAATAGTTTATTGTTTAAGTGCTGTAAAATTTCACAGGTTTTAATCCCAAGTAAACAATTTCCCCAAAAGTCTAATTGCTGAATGTATCCATAGAACAAATTCGAGCAACAATTACTAGCCCATGACTCCAGTATTAAACATACACACAAAAGGATTAAGATGATTCTTAAGCATATAAGTATTGAGAGAGTCAATAAATTACTATAAATTTGAAGATAGATTTGCCAATAAACAAGTCAGTGTTAAGTTTCATACATACGTTCACGTTTTCCGTGTACTAAAAATAGAACTGGATTTTCCCTTTCGGAAGAAAGCGTCTATGCGACCCTGAAGGTAAACACAATTTTCGAGACAGTCAACTTCAAGAGAGCAAAATTAATGGTTTACGTTCAAATTCCATAAATAAAAGTAGAATATTCTGTGGAATATTACGTTGTTTCGTGACTTATCATGATAATTATGAGTACAGTTATTAAACACACATATTCACTTTTCCGTATGAATGGACTCGGCACCTATTGCACTGTGGACCACTTTAGACAAGTCTTCGGTCCTCCTGATAGTTCTGGTTTTACCAGCCAGGGTTTTGACAAGGATCTTACCGTCATGGGACCATGCAGCCTCCAAACTTTCATTCTTTACCAGTTTGCGTGCTTCGAAAAGAATGCCCATCCTTCGTCTCGTGAGTGCCTCGTTTACGAAAATTCTATAGCCATTGTTCTCATTTTCGTTGAATGCTTTTAAATTACTCTTATTTGTGAACACTATATTCTTGTCTCTATAGCTAACAAACTTGGCAATGATATCTCTGGGACCCTGTCTTTTAGTTTCACCGAAATCCTGACCTCTAAATTCTCTCCCCACTCTATGTGTTCTGCTTATTTGATCAATGGATATCTTTGTGTGGTCTGATGTTAAGACGTAGTTGTTAATTACGTTCAAGACAATGGTATCTGTATTCTCATTCTGTGTTTCGGGAATGCCACAAAACTTTAGACAGGTCCTCCTAGAGTACTGCTCTGCTTCGTCCATTCGCTCCTCAAGATTGTTTACCTTTTGTTCTAATTCAGCAATCTTATTGAGCAAACTATCAGAAATCTGAGTTTTGAATGGTTCATTGTTAAGAATGATATTAACTGCGTGTTTTACACCCTCTTCGTCTTGAGATAGAGTTTCAATGATATCACTCAAATTGTCAAGTTTCTCCCTCAGGTCTTGATTAGAACATGTTGAATTATTTGAATCTATTCTAGGTCTTTTTTTCTCACTTTGGTTTTTGTTCCGATTTTTATTTCCTCCCATCATTCAGATTTTAATACACGAATAAATGAATAAATGAACTAGTACTGTAACACTTGACTTGACACTTGACTGAGTACTGCATACAAATGGCGATGAAAACAGTTCACTGATGGTAAAGTGTTGTAAATTAAATGTCTCAAAATACACATTCACCAAGCACTAATTTATCTTTTTTAGATCACAATACTCACAACCACCATGTCACTTCATACCATATTGCTACATCTATCACAGAAACTTTATCACACATTTTTTTTTTCTCTCAATTCGGGGGAGCAGAAAAAACACGTCTTACATTGTCCACGACCTTGACCTTTCATCAATTCAACAATTATCACACAAGTTGAACGAATAAAGCGCTATTTAAGGAAATATGGTTATATTTATTTTTAACAATACTAGAGTATCTTAAAGGTGCAGAAGTAATCTGAACATTTTAAACAGGCAGAGTCATTTTCAAATGAACTTATTCGCTGAGAAAATTATCAAAAGTCTCACGACACCACACTAATTATCCCAGTGTTGAACACAATTTAGATTTGTGTTTGTCTTGAAACGTATGTTTTACTGACCAACGTTAAGTTGAGGCAATCATATTTTATAAATCGCTCTCTACTGTTTCCTCAGTTTGAGCCCTGACCCCACCCTCCGCTACACCTTGTGGAATGTTGTCATTGGAAACATCGCCAAGCTTTTCGCCTTTCCATTGTCCCAGTCCTCAGTTCAAAGAATCGGCTGTATGCCGTCAATAAAGGAAGCGTACAAGTAATACATGTACAATGCTTTCCATTATAATAAAAAAAATATAAGTAAAAAATAATTAAATATAAGTACATGTAATTGATAAACAATTAATCATAATGCTTTTATTTATTTAAAGCCAGACTTTCATGTTGAAAATCAACTGTGATATTAATGCTCCATAGTTGATACTTGTAATATTATTTTTGTTTCCAAATAAAAGTAAATTTTACTGAAGGATATTTAATTTATATGTTTCTACAGTTTCATAAATACAAATTAATACAGCATATATTTAGTAATATTTTTTCACAATTTAGAAAAGTTTTTCATGAAAACAACTTAAAAACAACAAATTATACTAAGTATTATAATACATTGTGAACTATATTTCAACAGACTGTTTTTCGTTGTTGCCCCACTAATGGGATTGACTGTCGTTTTGGCGGGAAGCATGGGCTTAGTTGCTTATGCCTATTTTGTCAAAGTAAGATGCGATCCATTAAAATCCAAATTCATTGGAAATCCCAATCAGGTATCATTATATGCAAGAATTATAATTTTGTTCTTGTTGACTAATTTTTTTGACGTTTATTCATAACATAACATAGCACAAAACCATAGAAATTTTGCAAAAGAATGCCTTTTTTAAAATGAAGAAAATATACATTAATTATTCATTAAACTTGTTATGTAAGAATATTTTCCCATGGGAACATATTTTTCAATCTTTCGAAAAATCTATTATGTAATTAAATTAACATTCAATATTCGTTTGAACAAACAACTAAAAAAGGAATGTCAGAATAAAAAGATATCCAGTTAAATTTTTAAAATTTGAATTGGTATTTCAATAATTGTGTGATTATTATAAGAGAAAGTGACTTCTGTTTTCGTACAGATTTTGCCTACACTTGTTTCGGAGATCTTTCAGGAAAACCCTGGACTGACAGGACTTTTCATTGCCGGTCTTTTCTCTGCGTCTCTAAGGTAAATATTATTTAAATTATATATATGTATACAAATTGAAAAAATAAAAAGGAGATCTTTTTCTCTTTTCATAAGCATTTTACTTTGAAAAAATTCCGACGATATTTACTGGAAGCATTTTGTATTCAAAGTGTATCTGATTTCTTGAAATGCCTCCAGTTAGGCCAGTTAGGCCCTTAAAAAGTAAATGTCCCTGTAACTAAACCAAATAACAACTGCTTTGTATGGACATTAAAAAAGAAAGATAAATGTATTCTTAATATAATTATGAATACATTACACACAATTTATGTGCAGGTGAATTTGTATTAAATTTGTGTTGAGGTATATTAAAATATAAGCAATTTTAAAAGCTTTAATATAGAGATATAAACTGAGATAGCATTTCCATGAACAAATTATTGGCCTATAATATTTTAACTTAATATATCATTTTAGTACTGTGTCTAGTGGTTATGCAGCATTGTCTTCTATGACCCTACAGGACATTATCAAAAAGAAGTGGAGAAATATATCAGAGCGAAGGTCAACCATCGCGTCCAAACTTACAGGTGTAAAACTGCATTTTTGCACAGGAAGTGCAATTTTATTAATTATGCAAAGTAAATGGTAAATTATTAAAAATCTTCAGTCAACAGTCTTCAAGTTGGTTATTTTTTACAACATGGAATCTGAAGACATTAAAAGGTCTGTTGAATTATTCCTTGATAATCATACAGTTATGAATTGTTTTCTAATGATTTGCTAGGAGTTGATTTCTTGAATAAATTGCAAATTCATGTATGACTAAATTACACACAAAAAGATAAATGTCTTTGCAAAGTATACTATTTTTTTCAAGTATACAGTAAATTTACCCATCTTCATGTAGAAATGCACAGAATAATTCATAGAAAGGTATTGAAATAAAAGAATTATATTTGTATAGTGGTGGTTGTCTCATTTTTGACGACTGGTATGGCTTTATTGCTCGCCAGTGTTAAAGGGACTCTTTTAAAGGTAGGACATGATTATCACTAAATTTTATTTTTATTTCAATTGTATGATCTTGTGGTGGAAAATGAAATGATTCCTTAATTTAAAGGTTTAGATTTTATAAAAGTTTTTTGAATTTAAAATGCTGAAATTCTTGGCAGTGTTCTTCGTCATTACATTTTTATCAAGCATTCATGGCATTACAACTTCCTTTTCCAATTCTTCTGTTTCTTTCAATATTATATAGATCTTGTAAGATAGAGTTTAGAGGTAATGTCCAAATATGACTCTAAAACTGTCTGTTGCGCATTTTTCGTGATATTTTCAAAATATTTTTCTTCGAAATCAAGTAATCAAACTTTTGGCAATATGATAACAAACAATCGGTCCTTGATAAAATTTGTGAGAAATATTTGGCCTCATCCTAAAAGGTTCTTGAAGGTGGATTGGGACTGTATTAATTATATAATTAAATTAGGATGTGTAAACGTTCAAAGGATTGCTTCTCTCACTCTATTTATATAGCAGTAGTGTGTGATTATAATAAGTAATTGTATATCTTCTTTTTTCTATGCTCTTTGGTACATGTATTAGACGTACATACTGAGTGCATGGCTGTGATGAACAAAGATGCTACTTTCAAAATTGTGAATTTCAAAACATTTATATTGGTCGTTCTGGTGTTTCGGTGGTGCTCTAATGAATAAAATACTAAATAGTGAGAAAGAATTTCTCTTGAAAATATACCATATACATCTTCTCAAAAACAACCAATTGTTTTTAGTCATACTGATATAGAAGCATTAGCATAGTGTAATCAAAATTTGTTCCAAGCATCCAAAGATGGTTTAACTTCAAGTTTGTTCAAATCATGACTCCTGGGATGGGGACTGGTTCAGAGTTCTACAGTTCAAGTCATGACACCTGGGGTGGGGACTGGTTCAGAGTTCTACAGCAGCAGATCAAATTGATATTTTTCAAAATGTCATTTAAGGTATACAATACCTTTCTCATGTATTTTTTAAAAGAATGTATATCTATCAAAAAAGTTCTGAAAGCCAAATTACAATATGGTGTCGGTGATTTTTTTTTACTTGATTCATACATATACCTATTCCTGAACAATTCAATCCATATACTGACATGGATTTTATTTTTTGATGGACAATAACTTACTGTTTTGATAATTGTTGTTTGTTTATAAACTTATGTAAGGTAAGATATGAAAGAATGAAATATAAAGATATCGGACTGTAAAAATGTTCAATAGTCGGTGAAACAATACAAATCAGAAGCAGAACAAACATGGACATCTTAAAACATCAAAAATGGGATCCGTTGCCAGGTAGAAGTAAGCATCCCCTGTCACACCCGCCATGTGCTCTTTGTCATTGTCAACTGCACGAAAAGCTGTATACAATTCATTGTGAAAATATTAGCCTATCAACTTTTATGTAAATCGTCCGTCAACATTCAATTAAACAATGAATTTTATTTGCTGATATGATCATTCTATTGACTACAAAATTTGCGAAATGCTTCATCAATTAGGTAAGACCATTATTATGTAATAAACTCATATTATCTTTTGCTCAATTAGGTATAATCTATTTTCAGCTAGCTCAAATGGTGTTGACCATTCCCACAGCGCCATTCACTGGAATAATGCTGTACAGTATTTTCTGCACCTCTGCAACAACAGCGGTAAAGTATTTCATTACAAACAATGCATGTTATTTGTTTATAATGATTAAAATCTAGTTCTATTCAGAAGTGAGATTTAGAGATTTTCAGGGAAAGATTTTTCTTTATTTTAAAAGGAAAGATCGTCTCAATGTATTTATTCATTATTTTTTTCAATTTCAGGGGGCTCTAACTGGCGGTCTGACATCTCTCTTGTTTTACCTGTGGATGGCCATTGGTAACATCGTGGTTAGTCCACCGTCTGTTGAAAAAAAGCTTCCTCCAGCTCCAGTAGACCAGTGTACAAGCAATTACTCCATGTTAACCAACTTAGCTGTTTCTAACATGAGTAGCTTAAATGCCAATCTTACAGACATCTCTTCTAGCACGGCATCCAATACTTTGTGAGTAATACAACATCAGACAAGACGTATATAATATATACTTCTGAAAATTAAATATTTTGAAGATTTTAGGGTCAATGGTGCCATAAATGAACGAATGTGCTCAATCAATCTTAAATAAAATATATGGATAACAAGAAGTAGCCAAGTTTAAGAATAGACACAAACCACCGAAAACAGCGGAGTTAGAAACCCTTCTTTAAGATAAAGTTTGTGCTTACATATTTTTCAAGAAAGGTATAGAATTTCGTGCATACTAAACACAATTTCTATGTTAGATTCTATCCGCTCTGCTAATGGTACTGACTGAAAATTGTATATTCATCATGCAACCTTCGAGGGAAACCTTCACAGATTTTTGCATGATTTTCTTGCATATAAGGAAGTAAACCAATTAACTGCATATTCTTCACAATGCCCTTTTTTCTTAAAGATTGCACTTTTTAGACTCAGATTTTGAAATGTAAGTAACATACGATGTCACGGTTTAGACTGCGTCTTGTGCGGGTTGAAGTTTAAGCTGTCAGAAAGTTTTAAATACCCCAAATGCTCTTGTCCCATTGATCACATCGTAAACCATACTAGCATGTACCAAAATCTGCTTGCTTTTTACAGCATATAATTTTGCAGCAGTTTTAAGTTTTCGAGAAAGATGGATTATCAACAATTTATTTCCCGTTGGCTTTATACTCGGATTCCTTGAATATTTTACCACAATTTGTCATCCTGGCATTTGTTGTGTCAGAAACGCCGTTGTCTTTGAAATGAGTTTTGTCTAAATTTAGGTTAGAATGTTAGCTTTATAAAGATTTGCAACCAAATATTTCTGCTACAAATGTTGAATTTAGCCAGACAAAGGAAAAAATCACAAGGTTGATCTCCACTTAGTGGCTCAGGAAAAAAGTCAATAACACATAGGAAAAATACGATTTTTTATAAATTATTATATAGCTTGTAAAAATTATCAAAACATTTATAAAAAAGGAATTCTTATATAATAATTTCATGGACCATCAAACAACGTAATATTTGAATTTTATTATTTTCTTTGTTATTCCAGAGAAGGTTTCAGTAAAATTTTCCTTTTTATTTTCAATCGTTTGACGTCATCGCCATTTTCCTTGTGATTGTAATTGGTCTGATTGTCAGCAAAGTCGTAGGTAAGCTGATCAAGATTGTCTGTTATAATACTTGTCTTACAAAGCAGTAACATATACATACACAAGTATTTTATGTTGAATTTGAAATTAAACGGCAGAACACCTATTGAATCAGTTGATATTTATTGACATGTTTACATTTCGTTTTTTCTTTTACTTTAAAGGCTCATCTGAGTGAGAGTTGACTTTGTACTACCGTAACTTGTTGTCATGAACTTTTCCTCAACCCCATTCATTTGCTTCAATTGGTGCATTTTTGCACGTTCATTCAATTTTTATTTTAGGCGCTCCAGACGAAAAAGAAGTAGACGCAAGATATGTTTTAAGTTTTATTGAACAATTTTCCCCATATTTACCAGAAAAAGTAAAACATATTCTAACCTGTGGATCAACAATACCAAAGGTATTTGACAATGAGTCTCAAAACCTATACGAGCTAAGTGTTGATTCTTACTGCAGTTTCTTAGTTTCTTAATATTTATACAAACATAATTTCACATTTTGATATCTCAAATAATTGTAGTATACATAAATTGACATTTTTTTTTCAAAAGATCGATCGATATTCCAATAAGTTTTAGATTATTAACAAATTCATCTTTCATTTTAATGACATGCTTTATTAAATAAACAACTATACTTTTATATGAAACGTTTACAGGGAACATAGTCGGGCAAAGAAATTGACATAAAAGTACTGAAAGCTTACTAAATGACCATTAAAAAACACGGTCTTTTCATTTAATACAGTTTTTTTTCTTTTAGAGGCGAAAGCGAATTCAAGCCGAGGAACGCCAAGATAATCAGCAAATTTCTATAGACGATAAATCCGGAGAAGAGGGGCTTAGCAACAGTTAATTGCACTTTTAGAAAAGTGGATAGGACTATGGAAGTGGGGCATCATGCTACCAAGACATTCCGAAGTGTTAATAAATTCATGTTTTTTTGATCATCAGATATCAAAAGATATGTTTTATGTAATAAACAGTGAACAATAATTCACGATTGCATTGGTAAATATATGTACCCCACTTCTATTTCTTCCAATGAAATCCTGCTTACGATTGGTTGAAGTCTGCCACGTGAAGGAGGTGGATTACTTGTACTAATGCAATTGTAAATCAATACCTGGTCAGTGTATTATTACATATTTGTTCTAACACAACGTGACAGCATAGACACGGTATAGGCTTTATGAAGCATGTAGCAGAGAAAATCATTTGTAAACAACAGACAATACGTAAATGTTTCATCGGTGGGGATCCGTCTCGCCAGGTATGAAATTTACTAATTATAACCAAGTATCATCCCGTACCCTGTCACTAAAAACTATGTAACTAATTATATACAAATATCTGTATATAGGTTGCCAGTGGGAAAGCAGTTATTCGAGTACTCGTCAGAAAGTTCAAACATCGAATTTTTCACACTGCATTTTCTTTGGTTTAAACTATATGTCATGACCTTGTCAGCAAATACAATTTATCATTGCTCAAGACAAATGCTGACTGACGTTTTTCATACTAATTGTTAGTCCATTATTTGTACACTGAATTGACGACGGATTTTTTCGTTATTTCCCGATCATGACAAGGAGCACACGGCGGGTGTGACCGGTCAGCAGGGGATGTTCACTCCTCCGTGGCACCTGATCCCTTCTCTGATGTTTCGGAGGTCCTTGTTTGTTCTCCTATTTTGTATTGTTTTATGGACTTTGATATTGAATACTGTTCGTTATCTCCATATCCTTCTTAAACTATATGTCATGTATTATTTCATTTTCTTGATTCCGGATAAGTTGATGTCACGGGAATTTTAACAACTTTGTTTAAAGTAGGAATTTAGTAAATTTCATGGTCGTTATAACGACCTAAGAAGTAAATATTGTTCATCATTATTCCGTTTTCTGCCATGTTTCAATCTGATTGTGAGGTCATTTTATGCTGAATTTGACCATCGGATATTCTGTTCATTTTATTAATACATAGGGCTCATGGCAGCTGTGACTGGTTAAATGGGGATGCTTTCTCCTACTAAAAACATTATCCCACCTAATGAATTTCCAGGGGTACGTATTTATGCCCTCTCCACAAATTAAATTTATTTGTTTATATTTTTTTGTACAAACAGCAACTATTCATTAGCCTGTCTTTTTTTGTTTACTTGTTTCAAAAATAAAACGCCCACCTTAACGTGAACAACGACAAGGGCAAAAAAAAAGTATGCGTCAAATTTTGGAATTGACAATTCCAAAAAAATAATCAAAAGTGTTCATATCCCTTCCTAAGGTAAACAGTAGTCAAAAACTATATTCACTTGCCTGTGGTTTCATAAATTTTAAATACAAGAATATGACAATTTCAATTAGTGATTCTCTGGATAAACATCGTCCTGACTAAAGTCAAAAATCAGTTGTAAATAAGAAAGGTAGAAGTCGGCATGTAAAAGGACAATTATTCCCTTTGCAGAATAGAAATTCATGTCAAACAGAATGTTTTAACGAATTTTTACTTAAAAAGGAAGTATATACTGTGGCATTCAATTCACATTTAGATATATATAGATATTTTATCAGTTAACAATATTCATTTTCAGTCCTACGTTGATTTCATATACATACTTGATTATTCTTTCAAACTGAAAATAAAAGACGCTCTAGAGTCTAACATATCTATTTCATATGTGACTATTACACTACAAAAGACATTAACGATAACTTATTAACAAAATTTAATGTTTCATGTGATGACTTCAACTTTTCTTTCTTTAGCCTTAGATAACAGCATTGTTGCTACCACTATTGAAATAACAACCACTATTGAAATAATTATATCAATAGTAGTTAAGAGTGCATTTCAAAAGCAAACATAGTTAGTAACCATTATTGAAAAACAACCACTATTGAAACAATTATATCAATAGTGGTTGAGAGTGTATTTCAATAACAAACATAGGTAATAACCACAATTGAAATACGACCACTATTTCAATAGTGGGTGAGATTCAATTCAATAACAAACATAGGTTGTGACCATTATTGAAATAATGTTCACTTTTGAAATAAAGATTTCAATATGGATTAAATTATGGTTTTAGTTTTGAAGTATTATCAGCAACAATCAAAATAATTATTTAAATCACTTTGAAATTATAATTTCAATAACTATCTAAATCTTTATTTAAGGACAGATGATACAAACAAAATATGGATGCCCGGATTGGTATATATTTTTTGGTCCGATTTCATTGAAAATGATGCAAATAATAAATTTCTAGAATATA
The DNA here is from genome assembly GCF_032062105.1 of Saccostrea cuccullata. NCBI lineage: Eukaryota > Metazoa > Mollusca > Bivalvia > Ostreida > Ostreidae > Saccostrea > Saccostrea cuccullata. The sequence continues at coordinate 1,096 of NW_026920440.1, read as the reverse complement.
AATTGTAAACCTTCTGTGATGTTCAAAATTTGCCTCACTAAAACCATCCTTATTAATTTATACACATTAATTTTTAATCTATATATTTTTCACCCCAAATCCAATTCTTGTGAAATTTTGGATAAAAAAATAAAAATTACGCGTTGAAACTTTTATTTCAATACTGGTCGTATTTCAATAGTGGTTGAAACTTATGGTAATCATATTGAAAAGCACTCTTTCCCCACTATTAAATAATTATTTCAATAGTGCTCGTATTTCAAAAGTGGTTGAAACCTATGGTTAGCATATTGAAATGCACTCTCATTCACAATTGAAGTAATTATTTCAATAGTGGTCGTATTTCAATAGTGGTTTATATCTATGTTTGTTATTGAAATGCACTCTCAACCACTATTGATATAATTATTTCAATAGTGGTCGTATTTCAATAGTGGTTATTACCTATGTTTATTATTGAAATGCACTCTCACCCACTATTGAAATGATTATTTCAATAGTGGTCGTATTTCAATAGTGGTTAGTAACTATGTTTGCTATTGAAATGCACTCTAACTACTATTGATATAATTATTTCAATAGTGGTCGTATTTCAATAGTGGTTAGTAACTATGTTTGCTATTGAAATGCACTCTCAACCACTATTGATATAATTATTTCAATAGTGGTCGTATTTCAGTAGTGGTTACTAACTATGTTTGCTATTGAAATGCACTCTCATCCACTATTGATATACTTATTTCAATAGTGGTTGCAACAAAGCACCTTCCATTTTAACTTTATCAATTCTATTATGAAGAAAATTGACGTGTATATGCAAATTCTTCAAATGCAACAACTAACATTTGTGTAGAGTTTAAATTAATTTATTGCAACTTTTAATTGATGAATGTTCAAAGAAACCGCTAACAAGGTAGAAATTTTACACGTCATTTGAAAAATCTGAAAGTTTAAGATTAAAAAAATTTACCCCCCCCTCCCCCAATAAAAAGAGAAAAACGTAATAAATTCTTTTCAGCTGTTTCCACCTCCTAGTCGAGGATTTTGTGTATGCATTTCATAATTATTGATATCTACATTTATGATACTATTTTTT